>NC_139969.1:2544600-2569600 GCF_963993115.1 Abramis brama | reverse complement strand
CACATCTGCACAGTATTGACTCAATCCTCTAAGATCTACTGATCAAACCGAGGAGAAAAGGTCAAATGGACTTGTATTTTGAATTACTTGTTTGGGCTTGTAAACACACACACACACTAGTTGAGTGTCCTGTCACCTGTAGGTGGAGGTGAAGCAGAAGCGAACGCTGTTTTCTCGGCCGATAGACCTGATGCTCACACTCGGCCTCTTCGGCACCATCATCTTCACTGTCTTCAGAGGGTTTGTGAGTATCTGCACATCCATCCGTTTATCCCTCCATCTCGTCCATCACTCATGCTTCTGCTTTCTTTATTAAGGTTGTTCTTGAATGTTCTCTGGATTCTTGTTTTAACTACATCTACCAGTACGAGCCGTACATGAAAGACAGCGTCGGCTTTCCAAAAGTCATGGTGAGTTCAGTTGCTTTAGGAAGCACTCTGGGAAAATTCACAATTTTTATGATTTGAGATGCAATAATACTATATAGTATGGATAGAATCATAACATTTCTATTTTCAGATATTTTTGCGAATCATAAATAAAGTGTCATATTTTATCATTATATAAATATTGTGTAAAAAAAACACATGTTTTTTGTATATACAATTGTAATATCAATATGATTTCATAAATATAATGATTTAATGCATGATTACAGTAATTAATATTCATAATGCACAACTGAAAATTCACCTGCATATATTTAGCTGACTATTTTTATGATTTGAGATGCAATAATACTGTATAGATAGAATCATAACATTTACATTTTCAGATATTTTTGTGAATCATAAAAAAAGTTTAATATTTTATCATTATATAAATATTGTGTAAAGGTGTTTTTAGTATTTTATATATATATATATATACAATTGTAATATTAATATGATTTCATAAATATAATGATTTAATGTGTGATTACAGTAATAAATATTCATAATGCACAATTGAAAATTCACCTGCATATATTTAGCTGACTATTTTTATGATTTGAGATGCATTAATACTATATAGTACTGATATAATCATAACTTTTTCTGTTTCCAAATTTTTTATTAATCTATCATTTTAAATAGTGTAATATTTTATCATTATAGAAATATTTTGTAAAATAAGTGTTAAATATTTAGAAAATACTCTAAATATTAAATACCAATATATACAATATAAACTTTAAATACCAATATATACAATATTATATATATATAATTTTAATATGAATATAATGTAATAAATATAATGATTTACATAATGATTATAATAATTAATATTCATAATACGTGCTGTTTAAAATAAAATTCACCTGCAAATATTTAGCTTACTATTTTTATGAGTTGAGATGCACTAATACTATATAGTACGGATAGAATAATTTTATGTTTTCAAATATTTTTGTGAATTTCAAATATAATGTAATATTTTATCCTTATAGAAATATTTTGTAAAATAAGTGTTACATATTTAGAAAATACTATACAGGAAAAAAATATATAATATTAATATAATTTTTAAAATGTAATGTTTATAATAATTAATATTCAGACTTTGAAAATTCACCCGGGTAGATTAAGCATAGTATTTTTATGATTTGAGATGCACTAATACTATAGACAGAATCAGGATTGACAGCCAGTGATATTTACAGAGATCACGTGATGTAAATATGATGGACTGACGGGTTTCATGTCCTGGCAGATGCTGGTGTTCCTGTTCTATGTTCTGCCGCTCTTGACCGCGTGTGTTTATGGGCTTTACACTCCTGGATGCACATGGATGTTGGACTGGACGCTGTTCCTCGCAGGAGCTGTAGCTCAGGTAAAAACACAGCATAATAATGATGATAATCATAAATAATACTAAAATAACACTGAGATTAACTTTTATGTTTATATTTTTTGCTGTACAATTTAATAGACAAAGAATCATTGCAGATTTTATATAATTTTTTGTACTGGTTAAAATTTTTTAGTTAAATGAACTGCTCTTTCTGAAAAATGAAAAATGTGTTAAAGTCCCCCGTAGTCATTTTATCCCTTAAAACCATCTTTGATCATCAAAATTACATATTTAAAAGATTTTCCTTCATGCCTTAAAATATCTTGAATGTAACTCGACACCTTTGCCTCATTTAGTATGCACGGTTCTATGAATATGCAAATGAGCCCCGCCTCCACTCACTCACTCACTCAGCTCAGAGATCCACTGGTTGACGATCACACGTTGATCTGATTGGTTACAAGGTAGTTTGTGACGTCAGAAACACCAGCGATTTCAAAGCGTGTTTTTGAGACTGTCTTTGGTTCACTGCAGTTTTAAGGAGAAAATACTCAGCAATGGAGTCGACTTATGAATTTACACATGCTTTGTCTTAAAGCATTTTAAAAACACCAAAAGCTGGATTTTCACCACAGGGGAACTTTATATAAATTAATTAAGATGAATGATTACAACAACCAATAATTATTTTTGTCATAGCCAATAATTGATATAACAGCTAATACTGTCTAAATTTAATTAGAGCTTCAAAATCAGAAGAAATGGATAGAACTATAACACTTTGTCTGATTACTATTGGCATCTTTGGTTCCATGAAGAACTTTAACATCCATGGAATCTTTCCATTGCACACGTTTTTTGGGGTCGACATCTTATAAAAACATAGTTCTGGGTTTTTTAGCTTGTTTGCTATACACCCGTCACATCGCAGCTTTTTGACATTGGTTTGTTTTTTGTTATAAGTCAGAAATGATAAGGAGGCAGCTTCATGCAATACAAACTCAACCCGCTGTGGGCGTGGCCTAAATGTGCTCTGTCTCTATATATCTTATGTAGCACCGCCCCTTTTCAGCGCTGCGCTTGTTGTCTTTTGTCTTCCAGTTTGTATTTCCACAGCGATCTTGCGTATAGGAACGACCCTTTTAGACCATGCGCCGGGAGCGCCGACCATTTGTCCCGTCGTTAAACTAGCAAAAGTTGATTCGGACACTAAGTGCAGCTTTAGACCATGTGCTTAGATTATTAAAATATTTCCACAGCGATCTTACATATTTATGAATGAACTGCCCGTTTTAAAATCTGTGCGGTCTACTGACATTTGTCAAGACATCTGCTTTAAACATTTCAATGCTCGTGATAACTTTCGTTAACTCTACAATAAGTAAATCCACTTCACCAGCTAATTACTCTTCGACAGCGATGCCATAGAGATATACAGAGCGACCGCAAAACCGGAAGTTCATTGACAATATTCTAAAGATGGCTGCGCGCTTGTCTCTCTGGCGCATAAGGGGCCCTATTTTAATGATCTGAAACGCAAGTATCAAGCGCGAAACGCAAGTAACTTTGTGGGCGGATCTCGGGCGCTGTTGCTATTATACCGGCGGGATAAACGACTCTTGCGCCCGACGCAAATCTAAAATGTGTTGGTCTGAAGGAGCTTCATTACTCATAGGTGTGGTTTGGGCGTAACGTGAAATAAACCAATCAGAGCGACATCTCACATTCCCTTTAAGAGCAGGCGCGCTTGTTCCATGGCGGATTGCTATTATAACGGCGGATTTGCCAGACGCACGCCAGGAGCGGTTCACAGCCGAGGAGACCGACGTTCTCGTCAGGGCCGTAAAACACAGAGAAGTGACACTGGGGATGGAGAAACACACCCAAATTAGCTTCGGTTAAACAGGCGTATGATAATTTGGGTAAATGTGTAAGCTAGATTTATGCCTATTTTTTCACATCTTCATGGACACCACAATGATTTCCCTCGTGTGGTAATATTTTTCCTTGTAATAATATAGCCTATGATTTGCAAAAATGAAAACTGCTGCTTCTGTGTAGATGAGAGAAGCAAAGTGTATGCGCGTTGTGCACACGCTACATATGTGTGTGTTATGGCCAAGCATGCGCCCTTAAAATAGCATCTGAATAACATGCGCAACGCCAGTGGCGGAATTGTTTTCTGAAACTGCAAAATAGCACCAGGGAACGTTTGCGCCGGAACACGCCTCCTCTTTTCGCTGAACCGCCCCCGGGAGCGCAAGTTCATTCCCTAATTTACCGACGTGCGTCTGTGGAGGGAAAAGTCCGCTGTGCGTGGGTGCAAAATAGGAATGATACATGCGTCGGTGTATAAAGTCAATTGCGCTGGGTGCAAGATAGGGCCCAAGGTCTATATTGCTGCAAAAAAAAAACTTTTTGGAATCTTCAATTACTTTTAAGAGTGTAGAACAGAAATGATGTCGCTGATCTGTCAGTATGTGACTGTGTATCTGATCTCTCCTCAGACCCAGTGGACTCACCTGGGATCGTCTGTCCACTCACGCACACCGTTCACGTACCGGATCCCCCGAGAGGAGTGGCGTCTGGTGGTCACGCTGAACCTTCTGTACGCAGCGGTGCCCGTCCTACTAGCCGTACGCTGCTACACGGACCAGGCCTTCTTCATGAAGAGCGTTCCTCAGGAACAAGCCAGCAATGGCAAGAAGAAGAATTAGAATCATGGACAGTTCATGCGTCCTCTTTGCAGGACAGTGCAGCATAAATTGGGGACGTTTCAGAAGCGAGACCAACTCCTCCTCAAGTTCTCAGTAAAAGTATCAGAATATCAGTGACTACATGTGTATCTGACAATATTAGTGTCTTTTTAAAATTCCCAGTGAGCCTGTCGCTCTGATCCCAACTAACAGAACGTTCTCTGAGCGTTCGAAACATCCCGTTTTTTAAATGTTTTAAACAAACATTCCATTTTATCAAACGTTTACATTCTTCAAACATTATGGGAATGTTACTTTTGAATATTCTCTGAACATTCCGAAACAAGGAGTAACATTTAAAACAAACATTAGACAAACTAAAGAAAGTTTCAGATGAAGTTCCATAAATTATGTGTAAGGAATGTTTTTGTGCTGACGTTTTTAGAACATTATTAAAGGTACAATACGTAAGAATTTTGTAATAAAATATCCAAAAATCACTTGCACAGTGTGATATATTTCCTTCAGTTGTGTACTTACAATATCCCAAAAGTTGCCAAAGATTTTTAATTTCAGATTTTAAATAATGGCTCGTCCCTGTTCACTTGTCGCCTGTCAATGACGTAATATCCGCGTTATCCCTGGTTTCCGCTCGTACTGCCATAGTAACCATGGCGACAGATGTGGACAACTGCGTTACGTCTATCGGCGCGCTCACGCTGGTGTTTCGTTCAAACATTATGGACCATGGCAAGCAGACTTTGGGACAAAAGGAGAATTAAAACAAGGATCAATATCAGCGTGGCGTTTTCGAGATGCCGAGAGCTAGCGTCCGCGGCTAACTTCGACTTGACGAGCTCTTGCATGAGCTTTATTAGACAGGTGAGCAAATGTACATAAAACTAATCAATGTTATATAGCTCAACATGATGAAATGTTAGAATATGATCAGTGTGTTATTCTAATGTTGATCTAGCTCACTGCTAGTCTCACACAGATAAACTAACACATAGAATGACATTATAACTTTCAACACACTCAAATGCAGTTTAGTGTGATAGTGTAGAGCAAATGAAACAGCACTGCGTTTCCTCACAAGTTTCATTCGTCTAATAAACTGACCTGTGTGAGTATTAATTCTTTATATCCGCAGGACTCGCATGTGGCGCTGATATCTGTCTCTCATTAGCACTCGCGCCCTGCTTCATTCCACAGTCATGTTAAAAATATCAGTGTATTCACTCATCCATAACATTATTAGATTCATCAGCATGACGACAAGTTCCATAATTCCGCTTATGCGTCATCAACCTACGCCTTTGTTATTGTGAGAGGTTAGCGGCGGAAAAAATTACATATTGTAGCTTTAAAGAGCAGATAACTTTGAGCGAAACATTCTGTTAACGCTATAGAAGAATGTTTGTTTGTAACTTTTAACAGAACATTAGCCAAAGTTATAAAATTAGCAGATATAAGTATTGTTGCTTTTTTTCTAATTCTAGCATTAATTTGTTTTCTCTGCTAGGTTATAAACGTTATCAATCATAACATGATAATTATCACAGCTGCGTCTTTTATTGCCAGTATCAGTGTGATTAGAATGATATTAGACAGATGCCTGATTTTATTGATTTTATTATAAGTATGGCACTGCAAAAAAATTAAGTATTGTCGACCAAAACATTGATATGCATCAGAAAGAATTTAACGTTGTCTGTCTTTCTTTTTTACATAGAGTTTTGCAGTGTGTGTGTGTGTGTGTGTGTGTGTGTGTGATCTCTAGCAGGTTTATCTCTGGTCAGTGGTGTGTGTGATCTCTAGCAGGTTTATCTCTGGTCAGTGGTGTGTGTGTGTGTGTGTGTGATCTCTAGCAGGTTTATCTCTGGTCAGTGGTGTGTGTGTGTGTGTGTGTGTCTGTCTGTGTGTGTGTGTGTGAGTGTGTGTGTGTGTGTGTGATCTCTAGCAGGTTTATCTCTGGTCAGTGGTGTGTGTGTGTGTGTATGTGTGATCTCTAGCAGGTTTATCTCTGGTCAGTGGTGTGTGTGTGTGTTCTAGCAGGTTTATCTCTGGTCAGTGGTGTGTGTGTGTGTGTGTGTGTGTGTGTGTGTGTGATCTCTAGCAGGTTTATCTCTGGTCAGTGGTGTGTGTGTGTGTGTGTGTGTGTGTGTGTGTGTGTGTGCGTGTGTGTTCTAGCAGGTTTATCTCTGGTCAGTGGTGTGTGTGTGTGTGTGTGTGTGTGTGTGTGTGTGTGATCTCTAGCAGGTTTATCTCTGGTCAGTGGTGTGTGTGTGTGTGTGTGTGTGTGTGTGTGTGTGTGTGTGTGTGATCTCTAGCAGGTTTATCTCTGGCCAGTGGTGTGTGTGTGTGTGTGTGTGTGTGTGTGTTCTAGCAGGTTTATCTCTGGTCAGTGGTGTGTGTGTGTGTGTGTGTGTGATCTCTAGCAGGTTTATCTCTGGTCAGTGGTGTGTGTGTGTGTGTGTGTGTGTGTGTGTTCTAGCAGGTTTATCTCTGGTCAGTGGTGTGTGTGTGTGTGTGTGTTCTAGCAGGTTTATCTCTGGTCAGTTGGTGAAATCTGAATAAATCTGGACTCTGGACTGCTTCAGAGACGTTTGATGGGTGTGTCCTGATCATGTCTGTCTGTGTGTGTGTGTGTGTGTGTGTGTGTGTGTGTGTGTGTGTTTGGAAGTACATTAATTATTTTTTATATTAGTTTACATTATTAAAACAAATCCTGATCTCACAAAAACTTATCCAGGGTTTATTTGACCTATTTCATGGTGAGATGAGGGGAAAAAATGGTCAAGAAAAACTTTTTTCATAAATAATATAAATAATAAAAAATTAAGTTCTTTCATCAGATGTTCCTGGCAGATTCACCCAAATGTTTTATTCTGTTTTTATGTTATATAGAGATTCCCCAGCAGCATTATGAGAACTTTTCTGTGATACAATGATTTGTCAGTGGTGTCATGAACCCTCATATCTCCTGTCTTGTGAAATTGGCTATTTATTATTCTTTGCGTTGGGCTCCAAAGGGAACGCCGGGGCACGGGTTCAGCAGGGAGAGATATTTATAGTGTTGCAACATGGTGAATCGTGAAGACGAATGATTCATTCAAAGATATCATGAGCAGTTCTTTGCCTCGTCCTATCAAATCCCTGACCTTTGCTCTGCAGCGCTGATGACATCATCGCGTCACCGGCCCAGTGACCTCTTACCCGGTTACCATCAGACAGATGAATTACGAATCAACTGATTGCATCACTGGATCTACAATGTTCTTGAAGAGAAATATACAATTGGTGTATCATAATGCACATCATTATTTTTTTTATTATAATTCATGTTCCTCATAATCTGGAATCAGAATAACTTCCCTATGGATTTATGGATTATGGTTATGTTTCGTGGTATTAGAATGTTCATCTTACTTTAAAACATTATTTTAGGTTAGGTAAAGTTGTAGAAATTGCTATGATAGGCCTACTTTTTTTTTTTTTTTTTATATCAAAAGTAACTTCAGATTGACAACCTCATGTAATAATGCTTATTAAACTTAGGGAAAAAAAAGAGATCCACCAATAGCAAACCACAACCATCCAATCAATTCCCAAATCAAGCCACGCCCACTTTTGTGGGAAAAGACTAGGTTGACTTTTGTTTCATGCTGCATTATTCATAAGGGTGGAAATATTTGCTCTGACAATGATTTGATTCAATTACAATCCTAATAAAGTCTTCCGTTTCATAACCAGTTTTGATTAGGCTACTGTGCAACAGTTCATCATTATTTTCAAAAATATTCTGACTGGAGGGAATATTGAGCCTAGGCTACTCCTGGAGTATTGATTATCCATCTGGATTTTGTTGATGGTTAAACTAATGGGATACATTTTTCCTATAAGAAATGAAAGCATAATGAATAATTAATCATTAAATTCTGGCGTTCATTGCCATAAAAAGTGATGCATTGTGACAAAAGTATTTTAAAACTCAGTTCTTAATCTATACATGTTGATGCAGGATGTTCTTGGCTGATGTTCCTGTGGTCTAATGGCGGTAATGGATTATAAATGAATTCTGATTTAACTCAAATGAGCCTTTGAATGCGCTCGAGCAGTTCTGAAGGTGTCTTGTAAAGGGTTTGAATTGGACTGTGTCACACTGGGAACGTTTGAATCCGACTCAAACAGATGTCTCTCAGATCGCCTCATTAGGATTTCAAAAGCTGAATGATGTCGGCTAGTTTTCCTGGAATTACAAAGAGCATGTTTAATTATTGCGTTTGCTAAACGGAATGCTTTGATGTGGGCGGCGGTAACCATGGCAACGTAAACTTCGAAAGACGCTCATTAGTAGCTTAAAGCGGGAGTCTGCTGGTAATGGCGGATCTTTATCTGTCTTTGAAAACACATGAAAGACTCGAACCGAATAAATTAACCATCTATACCTCCGTCAAAGATGTTAATTCAGACACAGATAACCCTGAGGACAGACATAAATCGATGCTTTTACCCCTACACTGGCAATAGCCTACAAACATTAAGGGAACATTCCATTTTAGAATTTTCAAACATTAAGGGAACGTTACTTTTTGAATGTTCTCTGAACGTTCTAAAAAAAAGTAGCAACATTTTAAAAACTCAAACCGTTTCAGGGAGAAAAATTCTATGAACGAACGTATATTCTAAATAACGTTTTTGTGCTGACGTGTTGAGAACATTATTAAAAATCAGATAACTTTGAAAGAACATTCTGTTAATGTTACTGGAAGAACGTTTGTTCATAACTTTGAGCAGCAAAGCAGCAGCAACTGTTTTCAACATTGATAATAATCTGAAATGTTTCTTGAGCAGCAAATCGGCACATTTGATATATTTATCATATTTACCCTTCAATATATTACTTGGTATTAAAAAGGTATTTTAAAAGTCTTAAATTTACCTCAGTAAAACTGTTCTAAACAGGCTTTCTGCAGGTTTTACTGAGGTAAATTTTAGACTTTTAAAATACCTTTTTAATACCAGGTAATAAATTGAAGGGAACACAATAGCTACATCAATATGTTCTCTAAATGTAAATGTCTGGGGAGAAACACGAGTTGTTTTTGCATCTTCAGAGTTTAAAAAAAATACAACTTCCAACAGATATCCATTACTTTTTAATTCATTTTATCGCCCCAAAAGCTTGAATCGCTCTGCTCCCAACCACAAGAATATGGAAATATCTTATACTGTACCTTGTGATCACGCTGCAAAAAAAGTGATGTTCTTTCTCAGTGTTTTTGTCTGGTTTTCCAGTGCAAATGTATAAATATTCTTAAAGCAAGATACTTAGATACGGTTTCAGTGAAATTGATCAAAATGAATTGAGTTTATGATTAAAACAAGAATAAATATCTGCTAATGGGCTGATATAAAAGTTTTCATAACTCACTAACTTCATAATTTTGTTCTTGTTTTAAGCATAAACTTAAAGACCCGCAGAAACCCGGTTAGAATGATTTCTGAAAGATCATGTGACACTGAAGACTGGAGAAATGATGCCGAAAATTCAGCTTTGATCACAGGAATAAATTACACGTTACTATATATTCACATAGAAAGAGCTGTTTTACATGGTAATAATATTTCTCAATATTACTGTATTTTTGATAAACACAGCCTTGGTGAGCAGAAGAGACTTCTTTCAAAAACATGGTGTCTCTACTCTCAGTTCATTTTACCAAATCATAACCTCAAACTCACCCGTTTCAAGTGTAATCTGGATCAGGATTATCTAGATTTGGAAATCCCATGTTTTGCATTCCAGGATCAGGTAATCCATATACTTTATTCTGATTTCTTGGATCAAAAGTATTGCAATCTTACTAAAAAGTTTTGAACAACACAAACTAATGATTTGATCCAGATCAAAACCAAGATTGGATTTTGTGATCTAATCTGATTTCAGAATACTTTTTTTTATTTATTTTTTTAACAACCAATTTTCAAGATTTGACCCAATCCAATAGCCAAAATCTGATTACTTTTAAACAACTGGGGCTCAATCTGAGGTCATGGACCTGAAGTGGGTGTCAGGATCAGATATGACAGACATAAACATGAAGATTAATATAGAAATAAATACTGCAAAACAGAACAGATCACTCAGGAAATACATATCACAAATGAGAAATAGTAGCAAATGGAGACTTTAGCTTAAAGTAAGCATGCATAAAGTATGTTTCTGGCCTAAATCAGCAGAGGAAAGTGTGTGTGTGACTGACTGCTGATGTCTAAAATTGCATAATAATTGTATAAATGTGTCCTTCCAAAGGGACGAGTCCTAATAGAGCAATAATGAGCAGTAAAACAGCACAGCATACTAAAACTAATCGAGTATAAAACACTGGTGTCATGCATCGGACGTCTCTCAGACGCCTTTAATTCAACATCATTTATCACTTCTGTTGGTGTAAAATGTGGACGCGGGTCACTTAAAGTCCCCTACATCAATCATTTTATCACTTAAAACTCATCTTTGATCACCAAAATGACATATTTAAACGTTTTTTTTCCTTGAAAAAAATGTCTTCATGCCTTAAAATAGCTTGAATGTAATTCGACACCCTTGCCTCATTTAGTATGCGTGGTTCTATGAATATGCAAATGAGCCCCGCCTCCACTCACTCACTCAGTTCAGAGATCCACTGGTTGACGATCACACGTTGATCTGATTGGTTACAAGGTAGTTTGTGACGTCAGAAACACCAGCGATTTCAAAGCGTGTTTTTGAGACTGTCTTTGGTTCACTGCAGTTTTAAGGAGGAAATACTCAGCAATGGAGTCGACTTATGAATTTACACATGGTTTGTCTTAAAGCATATTAAAAACACCACATAACGTTGAAAGCTGGATTTCCACCACAGGGGGACTTTAAACAAAACATCTGGAATGACAGCAGTTCTGATCCAATCAGTTTTATTGTTGGTTTGTTTCAAGTTTAATAAAGAACAAAATACATCAACAAGCGAGAAGTGAAGCCATAAAAACATCAAGGTTTGACCTCAGATTCATCGAACATAAGGATGTCATAAACATACGCTCATGTTGTTATTGTGTGAAACGCACGTTTCCATGTCAGTTCTGCAAAACTATTGAATAGGGGGATTAAATGTGATCAGACAATAGCATAAAAAACATGACAGAACCCAAAACAAACTCCATCCAATTTATATACAGAAGAAAGCGGATCTATAAGCAAACGGAGGATGGATTATGTGTCATCATGTTCTCTAATGAATATGCTACATGTTATGAATAAACACACAGATCCAGATTCACACAAACACAACTAACGGAGATCCAACCTGTTCAGGAGAGCTTCGGTGTGTCAGATCAACACGGAGCGCACTTTATTAACACTGTATTTTAATAAAAATGACAACACACAAATATGGGTAAAATAATGCATCGCTCAGAATAAACGTTTTATCAATATTTTCCAACAGTGAATTAAATGCAAGTATATTGAGTGTGTTCTGGTGCATTCTGGGAGTTTAGGTGTTTAGAGTGTACTTTTGTCTCGTTTTCCAGCACAAATATCTAAACGTTCTTAGATAAAGAAGAAGAATGACTGAAGAAAAACTTAAATTAAGTGAGTTTATGCTGAAAATTAAAATAAAATAAGTGTATTTCTTGACCCCATTGGCAGATACTTAAAGCCTTTAAATATAATGCATTATAAAAGTATTTTTAATCCATTAATGATTTCCTGTAATGCACCTTATAATGCATTGTATGATCTCATGAATAATTGTAACCACAGTTTAACACACCTTTAAAACGCATAATGCATTAAAACACATGACGAACAAACTATTTCAAATGGAACAAAGAATCTGTGAATATTTTAATGCATTTTAACTTTTGGTTACAAGTATGTTGTAAAATAAATTATGCATTATATTGTATATTATGAATACTTTTATGATGCATTATACATAAGGGCTTTAAGTAAAGTGTTACCGATATTTTTTCTTGTTTTAAGCATTACTTTTTATTACTTTTTATTTTATTTATTTTTGTGGAAAAAGATGACTTAATATCTAAGTGAATGTCTCTCGATTTCGATTTGTATTGGAAAAGACAAAAATACTAAAACATACACTCACAAACGCATGCAGTTCTCTCAAATAACACACACACACACACGCACACACTCACACTCACACAGGAAGGACACCGAGAAACATTTCGACATGTTACACACACATACACACACTCACACACACACACACAGGAAGGACAACGAGAAACATTTCGAAATGTTACACACACATACACACACACACACACACACACACACACACACACAGGAAGGACACTGACAAACTTTTCGACATGTTACACACACACACACACACACACACTCTCACACAGGGAAACACTGACATGTTACCAAGCAACAGGCATGTAAAGAGAATCTGAAACTCTGACACACACTCACAGTCATGAGAATAGACGTGAACTCCATTCCTCACACTGATGCATCTCACAATGTGTCCAAACTCAAAGTATGTGTTCATGCATTAACATTCTCCTGGCTCAGCTTTCTCTCAGGTCAAACTGATTGATCTTTGGAGTCACCGGAGTGAACACACATCTGGTTTAATGACACGTCATCGCCTCCTTCAGGATTCAGTGCGCCTGCGTTTCTTTGTCCACTGCAATCCTCCTGGATCAGACACTAATGACTGACTGGGAATCACTCTGAACACAGAAATGACAGTTTGATGTGTAAAGCGACACCTGTCAATCATCCCTGTGTGACGTGGGAAACATTCACGAGCTTTCAGAAGATAAATGATCAAACTCATGTTCAGCTTTGCTCATATTTCACCTCAGAAAGAAAGAAATGAGAAATTACATTTTGCATAAAAAAAAGCTTAACCATATTTCATGGATTTTTGGATCTGTGACAATTAAATTAAACACATTCCAGATACACGTTTAATAAAAAAAAGATTAGTCAAATTGTAAAGTAGGTTTGTAATGTATTATATTAAGCATATTTCAAGGTTGTTTGTTTATTATGAATTTAACTAAACACATTCAGGGCCCTATTTTAACGATCTGAAACGCAAGTATCAAGCGCGAAATGCAAGTAACTTTGTGGGCGGATCTCCTGGCGGATCTTATACCGGCGGGATAAATGACTCTTGCGCCCGACGCAAATCTAAAATGTGTTGGTCTGAAGTCGCTTCATTACTCATAGGTGTGGTTTGGGCGTAACGTGAAATAAACCAATCAGAGCGACATCTCACATTCTCTTTAAGAGCAGGCGCGCTTGTTCCATGGCGGATTGCTATTATAACGGCGGATTTGCCAGACGCACGCCAGGAGCGGTTCACAGCCGAGGAGACCGACGTTCTCGTCAGGGCCGTAAAACACAGAGAAGTGACATTGGGGATGGAGAAACACACCCAAATTAGCTTCGGTTAAACAGGCGCATGATAATTTGGGTAAATGTGTAAGCTAGATTTATGCCTATTTTTTCACATCTTCATGGACACCACAATGATTTCCCTCATGTGGAATATTTTTCCTTGTAATAATGTGTGATTTTCTAAAAATGAAAACTGCTGCGTCTGTGTAGATGAGAGAAGCAAAGTGTGTGTGCGTTGTGCACACGCTACATTATGGCCAAGCATGCGCCCTTAAAATAGCATCTGAACAACATGAGCAACGCGCCACTGACTTTAGACGAGGTTTCTCCTGGTCTGTGGCGGAATTGTTTTCTGAAACTGCAAAATAGCACCAGGGAACGTTTGCGCTGGAACACGCCTCCTCTTTTCGCTGAACCGCCCCCCGGGAGCGCAAGTTCATTCCCTAATTTACCGACGTTCGTCTGTGGAGGGAAAAGTCCGCTGTGCGTGGGTGCAAAATAGGAATGAAACATGCGTCGGTGTATAAAGTCAGTTGCGCTGGGTGCAAGATAGGGCCCAAGGTCTGAACAGGATGATTTTTTAATGTTAGGTTTTTTAATCTGATGGGAAATGCGCTGTAATTGTCACAATGCAAAAAAAATATAAATAAATTCTTACCAGTTTATAAAATAGGCTTCATGTTCTTTACGCAAAATGTATTTTTTCTTTTGATTTAGTGGTGAAACGTGACTTGGATGTCGCTTTACTTCATGAGATAAAACATGACAGAACATGAGAGAGTCCAACATTTCACAAGAGTTAAAGATTGAAATATAAACCAAGTCATCAGCAAACACTGGAAACGAAGCAAAAGGTACAAAGATGTTAGACTGAGTACAAGAGCGTCTTATTTCACAGATATGAAGGGGGAAGTTCTTTCATTTTGGGGACTTTTTCATTCAAGCATTAAATCCCAAAGAAATCTATGAGCATGAGCTACTAAAACCTTCATCGCCTAAACAAACGAACACAACTATCCCAAAAGATGAAGAGCAGGAGAGGCGTTTGTTTCGCCCGGATCCCTGCGTCAAATAACCGTCAGTACGTTATTCTAATGAACGTCGAGTTAATGAAACCTAAATGAGCTAAAAAACTGCAGTATAAACGAGAGAAGAGGAGGAGTGATAGTTTCTGTCCTTTCCGTCTGTTGCGTTTCCTCTGAACAGGGAAACACTGAAACAGATGTCACGGGGTCAGAGGTCACGACCCCTGCTGGTTTAGCTCCGCCCCCTGTGCCCGGATCCGTGTCTCCGGTGTCTTCGATGCTCGCGCCGGGATCTGTGGTGTTGCCGACGGTAACGGTGAGATCGCCGTGCTGGAGGGAGACCACACCGTCACATGACTACATCTGCTTTGCATATACATTTACATTCATGCATTCCTTGAGAATCGAACCTTGGCGTTGCAAGCGTCAAACTAACCAGTTATTAAACACTTCTGATCAATATGAAAATATAATTTCATTAGAGTTGAGATTTTCTATATAGTTTGAATTATAATGCTTTATGTGAGTGTACTTTATGTATATGAATAAAGGTGGATATAATATATGTCCAAGTTTATATGTAGAGCTGTGCAATAATACAGTTTACATTTTTGTGATGACATACAGTTCCGGGAAAAAGTTTGGAAATATTACTATTTTTAATGTTTTTGAACATACTGCTCATCAAGGGTGCATTTATTTGATCAAAAAATACAGTAAAAACTGTAATGTTGTGAAATATTATTACAATTTAAAATAATGGTTTTCTATTTTAATATACTTTAAAATGTAATTTATTCCTGTGATCAAAGCTGAATTTTCAGCATCATTACTCCAGTCTTCAGTGTCACATGATCCTTCAGAAATCATTCTAATATGATGATTTGTAATTGTGCTGCTTAATATTTTTTATAACCTGTGATTTTTTCCCAAGATTTATTGATTCATAAACTGTTAAAAAAGAACAGCATTTATTCAAAATAGAAATATTTTCTAACAATATGAATCTTTAATATCACCTTTTATCGATTTAACACATCCTTGCTGAATAAAAGTATTAATTTCTTTAAAAAATAAATAAAATGATTGACGCAGACTTTTGAACGGTGGTGTTTATTTTTACAAAAGATTTACATTTTAAATAAATGCTGTTCCTTTTATTACTTTTAATTCATAAAAGAATCCTGAAAAAAGTACCACAGGTTATAAAAACAATATTAAGAAGCACAACTGTTTCCAACATTGATAATAAATCATCATATTAGAATGATTTCTGAAGGATCATGTGACACTGAAGACTGGAGTAATGATGCTGAAAATTCAGCTTTGATCACAGGAATAAATTACATGTGAAAATGTATTAAAATAGAAAACCATTATTTTAAATTGTAATAATATTTTACAATATTACTGTTTTTTTTCCTGTCTTTTTGTTCAAATAAATGCAGGCTTGATGAGCATAAGAGACTTTCAAAAACATTAAAATTAGTAATGTTTCCAAACTTTTGACAATTACTATATAAACAATCACAAGCCGATATTTTCCACATAGTATATATATCTTTGCATGAGTATACTGTATGTATGCAGATAAAGTAGGTTGTATTATATATACAACTTTTAATATATTGCTGGGCATTAATATAGTTTAAATTTTTTCAACACTATATCAATAAGGTTCTACAATATTATTTTTATTTAAAGGTGCAGTGTGTAAGTTTTAGCGCATCTAGTGGTGAGGTTGTGAATTGCACCCAACAGAAGTTACGGTGGCCAACAGGAAGTGATGTCGTCGTCTGAGACAGCAGAGGAGCCAGTTAAGCAGGTTTCTTTACAAAGATGAATTAAGAAATTAGGTTTACTTAATTATTCAGTAAAACGATATGTTATTGCAAATATTATTGTTACTTGTTCATCATTGTGTCAGTGTTTTATTCGCTGACTTTAGCTCGCTTCTTTACACGAAGAACAACATAGTGATGAAACGCGTTTGTCCGTTTAGGGCCACCGTAGAAACATGTCGATGTAAGGAGACTTGAGACCTGCTTATGATAAGGTTATAAAAACATAACGGTTCATTAAGTAAGGTCTTTATACACCACTGAAAACATAGTTATGTATATGATATTGCATTTCTGTCAACAGATCCTCCTAAATATTACACACTGCCCCTTTAAGGCTCAAGTTCATCAAAAGTAGCATATATCTATTGAGATAAGCATGTTGAGACTCACATTTAGTACAGATGATCTTGGGTCTCTCCCAGACTCCACTGGGCCGGCAGCGGATGGTGGGAATGTGGCGCTGGAAGAAGCCGTCGACACACTGGTATCGCACCACAGCGTGGAGGTCGTAGTGCGAGCGGCGCCGGCCCACCAGAGAGGCGTTGTCTACGGCTGGAGGAGTCCCACACATCACTGCAAACACAACACATTATGAACATCAGTGCTCAACTCATCATAAACATGCACAAATCATCACAACATAACTGGACTGACTGTCCTGTGCTGTTCAAAATCTGAGTACAGGTCACAGGTCACAGGTCACACTCACCCCCCAATGGTTTCCATGCAATTCGCCAAAAAAAGACACTATGAAAAACACTAAAGATTCATGTAAAAAACAGAAAACCTCTATTGTAGCTATAAAATGAAGATATAAAATGTGACAAAGGTATTACAATTTCTATAATTTCCACATTTTTATGTTCAAAATTATTTTATTTTTTTAATACTTAAATACAACTAAGTATTATACTTTTGTATTTATTGCTATTTATACTTGGTGTAAGAGCCTCTGTATTATGTCTGGATAAGACAAGGGTAATATGTGTTTCTCACACTTATTTCCAGTGTAGATTAATTACTGAGATCCAACAAACACTAACAACCAAAAACATCCTTTCACATAATTTATATGACTGTGAAACTCAAACAGAAGAAACAGCAAATTCTCCTTGGATGATTCTGGAGACGAGTCTTCGATTACGAATAAACTTCCAGGGCCCTATCTTGCACCCAGCGCAACTGACTTTATACAGCGACGCATGTATCATTCCTATTTTGCACCCGCGCACAGCGGACTTTTCCCTCCACAGACACGTCGGTAAATTAGGGAATGAACTTGCGCTCCCGGGGGCGGTTCAGTGAAAAGAGGAGGCGTGTTCCGGCGCAAACGTTCCTTGGTGCTATTTTGCAGTTTCAGAAAACAATTCCGCCACAGACCAGGAGAAACCTCGTCTAAAGTCATGTTGTGCAAGTTGCTCATGTTGTTCAGATGCTATTTTAAGGGCGCATGCTTGGCCATAATGTAGCGTGTGCACAACGCACATACACTTTGATTCTCTCATCTACACAGAAGCATTTTTGCAAATCATACATTATTACAAGGAAAAATATTACCACACGAGGGAAATCATTGTTGTGTCCATGAAGATGTGAAAAAATAGGCATAAATCTAGCTTACACATTTACCCAAATTATTATACGCCTGTTTAACCGAAGCTAATTTGGGTGTGTTTCTCCATCCCCAATGTCACTTCTCTGTGTTTTACGGCCCTGATGAGAACGTCGGTCTCCTCGGCTGTGAACCGCTCCTGGCGTGCGTCTGGCAGATCCGCCGTTATAATAGCAATCCGCCATGGAACAAGCGCGCCTGCTCTTAAAGGGAATGTGAGATATCGCTCTGATTGGTTTATTTCACGTTACGCCCAAACCACACCTATGAGTAATGAAGCGACTTCAGACCAACACATTTTAGATTTGCGTCGAGATCCGCCCACAAAGTTACTTGCGTTTCAGATCGTTAAAATAGGGCCCCCAGTCTTAAATTTGACAATTTCTCATGCATTTCATATTTAAGTGTTTGACAAGCTACAATAATCTTTTCAGTTTTTCACCTGACTCTCTGATGTTTTTCAAAGTGCTGATTTTTGCCAAATTGCATGGAAACTATGTAATTTAAATTTGAAGAAAAAAAAAAAAACCACGAGGAAAATTGACATCTTCATCCTTTATTCAAATATTATATAAAAAAAGAGTTTTTGTAAGCATATTGCATAGTTGTGCTTGGTATCAATTATTTGATTTGTGATAATAACATAATAAAACATGACAAATTGTGCAGCACAATTTTTTGGCCTGTCATACAAAGAAATTATGAACACATGCAAAATCAAGAGAGAACCAGACAAACATTAACACTGATTATGTTTGCTTTTTCATGTCAGCTTTTTAATTTTCTATGCGTTTATTTTTTGCATAGTAAAATAAAACCTGTAGCTGTATTTCAATTAATTGTGTCAGATAAATACCTTAACCAAGTTTAGTGTTTTATTCTTCCCTCATGTTTAAAATATATAAAATATTTTTCTTATATTTTGATGGTTTAATCGAACTTGTAGGGTCATTAAAAACAAATATCCCCTCTGAACATTACTTTTGGCCGCTAATGTGTGTGTGGAAGACGTGCAAGCACATTCATCACCCTAAATGAGAAAAAAAAAAAAAAAAAAAAAAACCAAACACAGGTCAAATTGACCCAATCACAGTCAGTCCCTGAGAAACATTTATTTATCAAGCACTAATCTGAATATGTCAGGTTTCAGGAGGGAAAATACGATTTTTTTTTAATAAAGGTTAACCTTTTGAAATAAATGAAATGAAGTCCTGGCACAAGCGCTCCGTCTCCAGACAATGAGCTTTATTTCCACAGACAGAAAGCCACCGGCTCAGCAGTAAATCTGCTCTCTGGCGTCAGGAACGCCTGGATCCCGGAGACGCCACAAAGGACGGCATCGTGGGAAGTGTAGCGTCGAGCCCAGAGCTTAAATCCACAATCTCAGACCTTCTCAAAGGGGTTTGAAAACTCGGCCCTAAAAACTGAGACGTCCTTGTTTTGAGCAGTGAAAGACTGTTCTCTGAGAATCAGCGTCTCTCATTCATTGAAATGCAGGCCTGAGGTGCTGAACTCGCGAGTGATATGAGAGCTAAACAACACGCTGACTTTACACTGTATTAGTGTTTGAGACTCTTATTGAGGAATAGACACATCGATACACACTTAATCTGCTTTACTGTCGACACTCCAGAGCTAAACTGCTACAGGAGACGACAAGTCAACGTGATGTTGAGATCTTCATGCAGTTTATTAAGTGAAGCTCAAACACACACACGCACACATGCACGCACGCACACACACACACAGAGAGAGAGAGAGAAAGATCAATAACCACTTAAACTGGAAACATGACTCATTCTGAGGTGTGTGTCAGTGAAGTGAATGTGTGTTGGATGATCATATATTTGGACATTAATAAATGTGTGTGTGTGTGTGTGTATACTGCATATGCTCACTTCAGAAGGCTGGGGTTGGTAAAAGTTTTTAATGCTTATGAAAGAGTCTCTTCTGCTCACGAAAGCTGCATTTATTTGATCAAAAATACAGTGAAAATTGTGAAATATTATTACAATGTAAAATAAGCATTTTCTATGTGAATATACAGTAAAGTGTAATTTATTCCTGTGATCAAAGCTGAATTTTCAGCATCATTACTCCAGTCTTCAGTGTCACATGATCCTTCACAAATCATTCTAATATGATGATTTGATGCTCAAGAAACATTTATGATTATTATCAATGTTGAAAACAATAATTTTCAGGATTCTTTGATGAATAGAAAGTTCAAAAGAACCGGATTTATTTGAAATAGAATCTTTTGTAACATTATAAATGCCTTTACTGTCACTTCTGATCATTTTAAAGCGTCCTGTCTGAATATGAGTCCCAGTGTTTTGACCAGTCGTCGTCACACAGTCTCTCTCACCTGTTCCCTTCTTGCAGATGTAGGGGAGGTTGTAGTTGCAGGGAACATCGTTCCATTTGCCGTCCTCTCGAGTGATCATCACCACACAATCCTCTCCGCCCGCGAAGAAATTATCCGGCTGATTCTCCCGCCAGTTCTCGTACACCTGCGGCAGAGCTCACCACAGTAAATGCTAATGCTAATGCTAATTACGAGTAGACTTCCAGTCCATGCATGTCATATTTTTCACCTGACACTCAAAAGTGCTGATTTTTGGCAAATTGCATAGAAACTATGTAACCAAAATTTGTATAAAACACATCTATGGTAGTGGGCAAAAGTGAGGTCCGGCCGAGGAAAACTGACATCTTCACCCTTTATTCAGATATTATTAAAAATGTGTTAAGGTTTTTGTAAGCATATTGCATTGTGCTTAGAATCAATTGTTTTATTTGTGATAATAACGCAATAAAACATGACAAATGTGCAACAGAATTTTTGACCAGGCTGTCATACAAAGAAGTTATGAACACATGCAAAAACAAGAGAGAAACAGCCAAATATGAAATAAAAACTGATTATGCATGCTTTTTACTGTCTGCTTTTTGTTATTCTATGCATTTTTTTGCATAGTAAAATAAAACCATGTAGCTGACTTTTATTTTTTATGCCAATTAATTTTATCAGATAAATACCTTAACCAAGTTTAGTGTTTTGTTCTTCCGTCAGATTTAATTTTTGAATTATTTTCAAATTCCCTTTTATTTTAATGGTTTATTTTACAATTACAAATGAGCTCACATTTGGAATAAGAACATGCACTGAAATCTGAATAGGATAAATAACTGGATATTGTCTTAATATAAGTGTCAGATTATTGCAGTCAGTGTGTGAAACAGAAGCTTTGTTCACATGCACATCAGAATAATCAGTTTATAAGTGGAGGAGACTAAATGTTTATTAAATATTTGATTAAAAAGCTCTTCTGACATATATGAGTGCATGCAGACATACGTAATGTGGTTTGAGAGTTTGATTTCATTCACAAGAGCTGAACACACTCTACAGGTGGACGTGCTTACCAATGTTTATTTGGATTAATAAATATATTAAAAAAGACTCACAACGTCCATTCCATCAGTCCACTGGAAATCCTCTTCAACTGTACGATCATTCAAACCGATCCAGACGTTTTCATGACCCAGACCTGAAACATGATGAAAAACCAGAAGATTTCCCATGTCAATCTCTCCGGAAGTGATTTTAGCCAGCTAAATTATGTACTTAAAGTCTTTCTGAGATGTTAGGTTAATATTTCAATGATTTAACAGCACATTCGCATCTTTACTCTGGTGTCTGTTAATGGTCACATGACATGCAGGGTTTTTTTTTTTTTAACAAAGTTTCATTTAATTTTTTTTATGATTTAATTAGTAGCTTTTCATCAACTCACAAACTGCATGTGCTTTCATTTCATTTCATTTCATTTAATTTCATTTTTATTTATCTCGAACAATCAGCAAAACTAAATTTTAAAACCACAAAATACAACACAGTCAGAATTTAATAACAAAAAAAACAAAAATAAAAAAATATATAAAAGGATTAGTACGAGAAGGAGCAGGCAGAAGCAAATAGCTTATTTAATCCTTTGCTTGTTAAGTGCGTTTTATATTTTTCTTTAAATAAATGACTAGTGTTTTGAATCTTTGGCTAGACAGGAAATCAATTCGATTCACGATTCATAGATTTTGATTCGATTCGATTCACGATTTGTTTTTTTTTGCAAACTCAGAATGATTCGATTTTATACGATTCTCTCTGAGATTCAATTCAATGATTTGATTTTGTATTTATTTATTTTTTTTTGCGCTATTACGCAACTTCTGAAAGAGTCCTGAATCTCCGGATCAAAACACAGGCGAAGAAGAAGCAGAAACAAGTGATAGAAGCATTGCTGACGCACACATAATCTAAGCGATCATCTGACATTAAACAGCATATACTGTTATACACATACATATATGTTACTGAATGAAATGTTGAAGAGGAGTCGACTGTGAAGCTTTGAGAGTGTTGATGGACTCGATCTCCTGCATCTGTGTTTTGACCATCTCTCTGAATCCCATCCGGACAAAGTCTCTGACTAAAACGGGATTTTCTCAGCTTTTTGCTCAAAATGTTGCTATGACACTTACCCAAATTAAACTGTTGATAAAAAAGAATGCATGAAGCAAGACGCTCTATTCTTTCTTTTGATATATTGCATGTTCAGCCTATCCAATCAACATAATATTCTGGGCCATGAAAGTTGATCAAACATGCTGGCACCGGCAACTTAAAATAAATGCCTGCAGGGAAAGAGTTAAAGAAAAGTACTGAAGCTTGTTTCCGCCACAGAATAAAACATTTTAAAAGATAATTGCGACTTTTTTTCACAATTTACGAATTTATATCATGCAAATCTGACTTTATAACTCCCAATTGTGTGATATAAACATGTGTAACCCCTCCACCTGGGCCCTAGCCTGGAAATCCAGACACAAATCTGAAAGATTAATGGTCTGGCATCGACTAATGAAGTCTCACTGCACGCATTGGATAACACTACGACCAATCACAACAAGCCCCATACGCTTAGCTAACAGCGGAGCTAACTGGTAGATTAGACTACCGCCGTCTTCTGTTCCTCTTTCAGATAAAAAGCCAAGTCTAACTCGTTCATTGTAGCGGCCAAAGCCTTTTCAAACAACTGGTGTTCATCCATAGCCATCTTGCAATGTTTACTAATGACTTCGACGTCACAGCGCTGTCGTCATCTCGCCTCTGGCCCGCCTATATCAGATAACCCGATGTGATTGGTGCAGCTCGGATACAAGGGCATATTTAATGAGCATCATTACTCGACACCAGAGTAAACTCACTGAGCAAATTCAACTTGTGCTCTCGCGAGAACTTCCAGGGTACACAGGCCCTACTCGCCCCGCTCTGTGCGGGCCTCGAACCTGGGTCTCCGGCGTGAGAGTCAGGCACTCTAACGAGGAGGCTAAAGACTGCAGCGTCTGTCACTAGAGCGCCTATTGAGATCAGAGGAGTGAGGTTTACTCGCACAGCGACTACTAGCTGGCCTCCGTTACACATGCAATTGTGAGAAAAGAAGTCAGAATTGCGAGTTTATATCTCACAATTGTGACTTTAAAACATACAATTGTGACTTTATATCTCACAATTCTGACTTTATAACACACAATTCTGACTTTATGGGCCCTATCTTGCACCCAGCGCAATTGACTTTGTACACTGACGCATGTATCATTCCTATTTTGCACCCGCGCAAAGCACGCTTTTCCCTCCACAGAAGCACGTTGCTAAACTAGGGAATGAACTTGCGCTCCCTGGGCGGTTCAGCGCAAAAAAGGAGGCGTGTTCCGGCGCAAACGTTCCTTCATGCTATTTTGCAGGTTTAGAAAACAATTGCGCCACTAACCAGGAAAAAATAGTTTAAAGTCAGTGGCGCGTTGCGCATGTTATTCATAAGCTATTTTAAGGGTGCATGCTTGGCCATAATCAATGTAGCGTGTGCACAACGCGCATACACTTTGATTCTCTCATCTACACAGAAGCAGCAGTTTTCATTTTTGCAAATCATACATTATTACGATAGATAGATAGATAGATAGATAGATAGATAGATAGATAGATAGACAATTTATTATAAAAGCATATATCTAGCTTACACATTTACCCAAATTATCATACGCCTTTTTAATCGAAGTTAATTTGGGTGTGTTTCTCCATCCCCAACGTCCCTGACGAGAGCGTTGCTCTCCTTGGCTGTGAACCGCTCTGGCGCGCGCCTGGCAAATCCGCCGTTATGATAGGAATCCGCTTTAGAACAAAGCGCGTCTGCTCTTAAAGGGAATGTGAGATGACGCTCTGATTGGTTTATTTCACGTTACGCCCAAACCACACCTATGAATAATGAAGCTCTTCAGACCAACCCATTTTAGATTTGCGCCTGGCGCAAGAGTCATTTATCCCGCTGGGAAAATAGCAACAGCGCCAAGACCCGCCCACAGAGTTACTTGCGTTTTGCGCTTTGACACTTGCGTTTCAGATCGTTAAAATAGGGCCCTATATCTCACAATTCTGACTTTAAAACACGCAATTGTGACTTTATATCTCGCAATTCTGCGATTAAAAGTCGCGGTTACATTTTTTTTTTATTCTGTGGAAAAAAACAAGCTTCCATAGAAAAGTGAAATCCTAA
>NC_139969.1:2402100-2539600 GCF_963993115.1 Abramis brama | reverse complement strand
TTCTGCTCACCGAACTGCATTTATTTGATCAAAAATGTATAATACAATTGTGAAATATTATTCGAATTTAAAATAAGTGTTTTCTATGTGAATATATAGTAAAGTGTAATTTATTCCTGTGATCAAAGCTGAATTTGAGCATCATTACTCCAGTCTTCAGTGCCACATGATCCTTCACAAATCATTCAAATATGATGATTTGATGCTCAAGAAACATTTATGATTATTATCAATGTTGAAATATTTGAGAATAACCACCCATTTGAGAATGATTTTACTCCGAACCATCCCTTTAAGTATTATAATGCATAATTAGAAATGGTTAACGGGTGTTCTTTAAACCTCCTTAACCAGTGTTCATATCCTGACTGATCACAGAGATATTAATTAAACCCATAATCGAATCACCCAAGTGGAGAACAGAGCGCAGCACATTTGCATAATTTTACATTCATTCATAGTAATAAACTGTCAGTGTGTGTGAACAGCGTGGCAAAATATTTACAGAAGCAAGCAGTGCTGTCAGGTTTCATTAAAACCAGGAGTAAAGGATCATTCTGGGATGGAACAAGTGCCCCCCCACACACACACACACACACCCACACACACCCACAGGCATCATATGATCCAAGCTCATGAAGAAAGACAGACGATTCATTAAACAACAGCAGGTCAGAGACGTTTCTGAAGCGTTTCTCCTGAGTCTCACGCTCTCATTCAAACATCACAGATCAATTCATGATTAAAGGTCATATGATCCTCTGAGTCTCGAAGCCACTCCTTCTGAAAAGCACAATGTTCTGAAGTCAATCATTTCATCCCTTAAAACTCATCTTTGATCACCAAAATTACATATTTAAGCGTTTTTTCCTTGAAAAATTTCTTCATGCCTTAAAATATCTTGTGTAACTCGACACCCTTGCCTCATTTAGTATGCGCGGTTCTATGAATATGCAAATGAGCCCCACCTCCACTCACTCACTGGTTGACGATCACACGTTGATCTGATTGGTTACAAGGTAGTTTGTGACGTCAGAAACACCAGCGATTTCAAAGCGTGTTTTTGAGACTGTCTTTGGTTCACTGCAGTTTTAAGGAGAAAATACTCAGCAATGGAGTCGACTTATGAATTTACACATGCTTTGACTTAAAGCATATTAAAAAACACCACATAGACACATAAACAACATTAAAAGCTGTATTTTTACCTCAGGGGGACTTTAAAATCCTTAGGTTTCACCAAAGTTTGATTCCCAGGGAATGCATGAACTGATCAAATGTAAACCTTCAATGCAATGTAAAACCGATTTGAATACATAAATGCAAAAAACAAACAAATGTAAAATAATATTTCATGCAGTTGAGATTAGCATTATAGTACATATGTGAGTACACCATAAGTATGGGGATAATATATATCCAACTTTTTAATATGGTTTTAAAAAAATCAGCTTAAAACAGTTTTCCACAGGAAAAAGAAAGTCATACACAGATTTGTGAGTAAATGATGACAGTTTGATTTTTGATTGAACGATCCCTTGAAAAGCTCACAGATGGACAGTTGATCATGAGATCTCTCTGAAACAGGAGAGAGCTTGACTCGAGCAGATTCCAGCATGAGGAAATGTGAAGCGTGAAGAGTCATTTAGCGTCTGTCACAGACCTGTGTAAGCGCTTTAAAGCTCACGGATTACTCACCAAAACATCCACAGACTGTTTATAGGACATTAACGCAGACATTTCCCAATATAGCAAACACTTCGGAGGCTCAGCGTTTGTCAGGCTTGCAAAAAAGTTGCCATCAGAGGAGCTTGAAGAGATAAAGTTGAAAGTCTTAAAAGTTTGTTTAACGGCATCAGTCCCAAACGTCTCTGCTTCAGTCAGACTCATGCACTTCTTAGGCTTTAAGTGGATCTCAGACGAGCAGAGGATCATGGGAAGGCTGTATTCTGAGCTCGGGATGTTCTAAGCAACTTAATGCGTGACGGATTCGAGCGTTGTGTTCATCACACCATTTCACGGCTCCTTATATGTGACGGGAAGAAAATGAAGCCTGATGAAAACTTGAATAAGCTGAATGTCATAAAGCCTCTCAAGAACATATTTCATCATACAATTAACTCAAAGTTATTATTTTCATGATGATTAAGCATTCCTCCACAAATTCTCATTAATGTAAAAATAATGATAAATACATGTAATTTTAAATGATAAAGTATTTATGTATTAGGGGTGTATTTGTTGTACTGCCTTTGATTTATATTACGATACATAAAAAATGGATTCATATATTTGATTAATATAATATGCAGCACTTTTTACTGCAATACAGTAATTTGTTACTGTCATATGAGAATCTAATGAGCCAGTGAGGCAAACAGGAGTTATAAAAGAATTACAAGATGTATAATAAACAAAAGAAAGTAGAGGGGAAAATGTTGTAATGTTACTGTCAATGCAAAACAAATATAGTGATCCTAAAAGTACTCCTTTCTTTTCACAAAAATAAATAAATAAATAATAATAATAATAATAATATTTAATATATATTATAAAATAAAATATTATAATTTTAATATATATATATATATATATATATATATATAAATAAGTGTTTTATTTTTATTTTTTTAATTTTTTTTAATATGAAATGTCACTAAATAAGAAGCTAAAACTCCAGTTGGTGGTAAACGTCTAAATGAGTAACAGGGTATCTGCACAATTTTTAAAGTCAAATTTAAGGCTTTTTAAGACCTTTTTAAGACCTGAAGAAATCAAAATTAATATCGTACATTAGGGGTGCGCAATATTGACAAAAATATGTCTCGATATTTTCAAAGTTTTGTTGATAATAATTAAATGATATTTTACTGATTGTGTTTTTGTACTGGTACCCTGGCTGGTTTAGGCCTGTTGTTGACAGCAGACTCACGAAGATATTCATATTTTTTTATATTCTATGCAGTGGTCAGTTCACAGTAGTGACCGAAATTAACATTTTTATTAAGGGGCAATATTTGCCACCTTAAATTGATTTCCAGGGACATTTTCACCTATATATGGACATTGTTTCTAAACGTATTTAGAGGTATGCATCACCTTTTATGTCAAATTCTAACATTTAAATTAAATTATATTAGAATAACACAGTCCCAATGTCAAAATAAATCATTAAATTAAAATCCATCCTTGCAGTGCAGAGGTGACACAGAAGCGGCATCAAAACTGGCATTACTATATTTACACTTCATTTACAATTGCATAAATAAAGCTATTCAATATTTAAATATGAAATGATTTATAATTTTAATGTTTTAATTAAAGGATACTTTAAATATGAAACTAAAACCACCAGTAGGTGGCGGCAAGTCACTGTTTTAATAAGCGAGTTGTTGGAGTCAACCGATTTGTTCAAACGGCTGATTCATTCAGAAAACAAGTGATTGTTCATTGAATCGTTAAAATGATTCGTTCAAAACGCGGATTTCAGTAAAAAAATAATAAAAAAAAAATAATCGCTGTCTGTTGGACCACGGCTTCATTATGAAATTCTCGTCGGCAATATAAAGTGAAAATTGACAATATTGTGTCCAAAAAGTAACTCACAATGTTAACTTTATTGTTAATTTAAATGTTGTATAAAATAAATAGCACATTTGCAATTGTGCACAGGAAAACGGCACTCTTGCTCATGTGATATTCTAATATAACAACATAATATGATATAAATATAAGACAAAAACTCATTTGGGGAGATCTATAAACTGACACATCACGCAGTGAAAGCAAGCATGAGAGAAACGCGATGTCAGCTCGCACTCGCAGTGCCTCGTACATAGTTAAAACAATGATTACAATATCATCATAGTTCATAGACAACATCACACACTCCTAAGCACATAAAGAGTGAACTTACAACTGAACTGACATTCACTCGTTTTCTTCTCTCCTCTCGCGTGCAGGAGACAGACGCAGGCTAAAATACTGCCGTAAGTGACGCGAATTGTCACGTGAACAAGCAAATCCACCAAGATAGAATTAAAAAAAAATACGTAGGGCTACGCTAATTAGATCATTTTAATTTCGAAAGCATTTAGATAAGTATAAGTCAAAGTGTCATCTAAAATTTAAGACCTTTCATAAGTAACAATAAGACATTTTAAAAAATATATATATTTTTAAGACTTTTTATGGCCTTAAATAAAAAAAATCTAATTTAAGACCTTTTAAGGATCCGCGGGGCCCCTGGAGTAAGCGAGTCACTAATTCATTCGATTCGTTCGAACAACTGATTCATTCAGGAATGAAGTAAATATGAACGAGTCATTGAATCATTGGTTCATCCGATTGATTCGCTCGAAACGCTGATTCATTCAGAAACAAAGCATCACTGTCTGTTGCTCAGAGACACAGTTCTACAATATTGTGTCTAAAATATAACACAATATTAGCTTCTTATTTATTGAACTGTTGTATAAAATCAATATCACTCAAAACCAGCACTAGTGTGATATTGATCAAATATATCACGATATAAATAAATATGAGACAAAAACTACATTTTTGCCCTGATATCATGAATTCTAGGGGAATATAACTGCATTCTATAGGCTTCATCACACAGTGAGTTGTTGCCATCACCATCAGCTGGATGAAGTGTAAGATGACCTATGACCTCGGTCTGGGGCGGGTGTGTTAAATGCATTACTTTCCCATAACTAATTAATTAAATTAACATGTTAAATCGACAGCCCTATACACACACACACACATACAGTGCAAACATAGGCTACATATAGAGATGAATTCCCCCTTAAACATCTCATTAAATACGTGAACAGTGGTTGATCTTGATTTCCATATTGATATTCGTCAGTAGAAAGGAAAAGCCTCTCCTGAAGTCATATCCCGTGTCTTAAAGACTCGCAAGGTACTTCTGCTCTTCATGAATATTTGAATTGGCTCATACATTATGCAAACCGGGAGCCGCTGGGCGAGCGCTGCGAGTCTACATGAGCTAAAGCCTGTGAGCTTCTGAAGTCTTCATGTCTTCTGCTCACAGAAACAAATCATGCGCAGATTAACAGCAGATTACTGCAAACATACAGTACAGCCTCAGCGAGAACACATGAAAACACTCATCATGTTCAAACCTCTTTCTTGTGTCAGTCAAACACAGTCTCCAGACACTGGGAAGAAAAGCTGTGAAGGTTTGGATGAACGATTTCAACTATCTCCTGAAAACTACACCTATTACCAGCCGAACACACTGATCTAAAGCACTTCGCCTTTTCATTTAATTATAATAAAAGCACAAACTGAATTAGCATTGACCTTCATCTCATTGTTCTGAGAACACACTGCTGTAAATACGAGGTCAAAATAAAAGCTGTCAGCCTTCCCTTGACCTCTGACCCCCCAAACGCATGCCTTTGTGTGTCAAATGATGGACTACATGACCTCTGACCTCTGTATTGACCTCTGCCTATATGGCAGCTGCATTTAAAAATGAAGAGAAATGGCATGGCAAGTTTCTGGTTTCTCGGGTGTTTCTGCTGATGTGTCTCACACACACGTCTCATCGAGTCTCAAACGCCTCAGATCTGAGAAGATACGATCTGAAATCTCAATATGAAACACTTCTCGTCAAATGATCTGAGCTGCTCCATATTCAGTTTATAGTATTAAACTCTTACTGGTTATTATTTTTTAAACCTTAAATTATTAAAAGTTATTTTTGGAAATTGAAATGGCTGAAAAATAGCTCAAATATAAATATTAGATAAAACATTTAAAAACTTAAAATGAAAATGAGAAATGTTACTTTGGCAAATTAAAAAAGTGATAAAAATAAAGCTATAAATAGAAACATTTAAAATAACAAAAACTAATAAAATTGAAAAAAGCACATAACAAAATTACTAAAACTTAAACTAAAATTAAATTAAAAGCTGAATATATAAAAACAAAAGCTAATTCAAAATATTAAAAAAATACTATAATATAAATCATAGTAAAATATCATGCAAATTTTAATAACACGCAAAAAAGTCTGAAGCTCCAACATTTATTCACCCAGACTTGATATTTTTTGACATTTTAAACAACCTTTCCAGTTATTCATGAAAAATCACTTTCTAGACATTTTTTTGGGGGGGGCGGCCAATTAATCTTGTGATTAAATAGATTCAGGATATTCACACATTTTGATAAAATTAAATTTCATAACTTTTCTAATTATTTCCTACCTTTTAAATCAGTTTGTAGATATAAAATATCTAATATACAAATATACAAAGAGCAATTTTAGGCCTGGAAATCATTTGAATTTGAACGTTTCCTGATATTTTACAGTGAAACGTTGGATCCCTGGGCATGTGTGTGATAATGTGTGTTTTTGGGGAACTGTACATTAGGATGAACTGGAAGCTTTTACTTGTTTTAAATCACAGTCTGGATAAAGTCCTCCTGAAGAACACAGACTGTATACGACAGATGGTTCATGAGTTAAACGAGTTCATGAGTTAAAAACTGTCATAGGTAAAAAGCAATTACACATCTGGATATTTCACCCAAACATTATGTTTATACTGCTAGTTATTATATCCAAAAAGTCATAAAAAGCGCATTACAGCGTCATGACAGTAGTCCATATGCTATATTTGAAGTCTTTGGAAGATCTTTTGCATTTGGAACAGACTAAAATATAAGTCGTTATTCACTGAAAATCTTGAATACACAAGTTTTTTCTTTGTAAGAGCAGCTTTTCTTTCTTTTTTGATCCACAGAAGAAATAAAGGTTCAGATCGCCATGACGTGAGAAAACGTTCATATCAGTTTAAAGTCTCACCGATTTCACAGCTCTCTCCTGCGTATCCCTGCGGACAGAAGCAGCGGAAAGCCTCTCCGTGAGGAAGACACGTCCCTCCATGAAGACAACTGCATCTGTCGTCCACTGCAACACAACACACACACACACACACTGCTGTCACTGGTGCTGTGGAGGTGATCCATCACAATCTGTCTGTGATTATAAAGCACACACACACACACACACACACACACACACACACACACACAGAGACACACACACACACACACACACACACACACACACACACACACACACACACACACACACAGACACACACACAGAGACACACACACACACAGAGACACACACACAGAGACACACACACACACACACACACACACACACACACACAGACACGCGCACACACACACACACACACACACACACACAGACACACACACACGTGACTAATGAGAGTTAGACACACGTCAGAGAGGTTCATGAGGAACACCTGGTAAATGAGTCCAGTTTTACAAACATCATGTGACCCTGGATCACGTCACCAGTCACATGTCACACAGGTATATTTCTGGCAATAGCCAACAATACATTACATGGGTCAAAATGATAGAATTTTCTTTTATGCCATAAAATCATTAAGATATTAAGTAAAGATCATGTTCCGTGAAAATATTTTGTAAATTTCCTACCGTAAATATATAAAACATGTATTTTTGTGAGTGAATGCAGCACAATCGCGAACATAAATGAACAACTTTAAAGGAGATTTTCTCAATGTTTTGATTTTTTTGCACCCTCAGATTCCAGATTTTCAATAGTTGTATCTCAACCAAATATTGTCCTATCCTAACAAACCACACATCAATGGAAAGCTTATTTATTCAGATTTCAGATGATGTATAAATCTCAATTTAAAACAATTGACCCATGTGACTGGTTTTGTGGTCCAGGGTCATCTTTGTCTTACATTACACCACTGGCACTTTATTGACGGACAGGAACTAGATTCGTACCTTTACCTGCTGCAAAACTGTTTAAATATCTAACACTAATATGAGCAATAATAATAGTGACGCTTGACTTAGACATCACTAAACAGCGGCATACTGTTAAATACAGTATGTGTTTAAGGTGTGTGTAATTAATCAAAATCAAACCCAAACCGTGATTAGCTTAGTGTATCAAACAGAAAATGTATGCATGAAATTAGAAGCTTTATGAGCCCAATGACGCAACATTTTTAAGAGAGCCATAAATATTTATATTGTATTTTTAAAGCTGCACTGTAAAATAAATGTATTATTATTAGTATTATATTATTGTTCTTAAACGCAATTTTTTTAAATATTATACATATTATAAAAGTAATATTTGTTAAATATTCTTTAGTAATAATAATAATAATAATAATATGTAATAATACTAATTACAATAATTATTATGATCAAAATCTATATAATTATTATGTTTACAGTATATTAAAATATAATTATTATAAAATTAATTATTAAAAAAAATTATACAACTACTACTACTAATAAAAAGTTATTATTATTAAAATCAATATAATTAACATATTTATATGAATATATAATTATTATAAAAATCAATAATTATAAAAAATTAGAATACTACTAATACCGCTAATAATAATAATGAGTGGTTATTATTATCATTATAAAAATCAATATAATTAATATATTTATATATAATTATTATAAAATAAATTCATGTTTTTTTTGGTTTTTTATGCACAAAATTGTGCAGTCCTCCAAACATAGCTGAATTTTGAATAATTTTAAATCACAATGGCAATTTCATTTTTTTGTTGTTGATTTTTTCCCCTCTAGTTGAGTTCAAACACAGATCAAACAACTCTCACACATGACAAACGACCTCCACCTGTGTCAGACTAACAATATGACATGAAATAGTACGTATTTATCATTTATAGAGCGATAGCAAAAGTAGATCTGCTTGAACTTCCCTGCATCGAGGACATATTTATACATGTTGCGTTCTGGTCTATTATTGTGGCATCATGAGTTTTAGATTCACCCCACTAAAGATAAGCTGCGTTTGGTCACTTGTGTGTGGATCTTGAGCAGAATAAACAGACGTCATGATGACAGTCAGTCAGTCTGAAAACACAACACTATCATTTAGTTCTGCTCTCTCCAGAGCCTCTCTTCATCACACCACGTGCGCTCGTTCAGGCCTGTAATGGGTTTACAGACACACTGAATGAGTTTCACCACTGACCTGAACTGTGACAATCCCACAACCACATCACCATATATATATATATATATATATATATATATATATATATACAGAGAGAGAAAGAATCGAAGATGCAGTGGAATGAAAAATCTTAAGTGTGTGAAAGTCAATTCACAGACTCAAGGACATATACGTGATATACATTTAAAGACATCACAAATATATATATATATATATATATATATACACACACACACATATATATACACATCACATACATATAAACAGGGCTTGACATTAACACTTGCCAAATGCGGGTGGATTTCATCAGTAGTGTGTAACGCAGTCTCTCCTACTAGACACACTAGTATAATTTTATATATAATATATACATTTTTCAATTGTATATTGTACATTGTAGTCTTTTAAAGTCCCCCAGTGGTAAAAATCCAGTTTTTAATGTTGTTTATGTGTCTATGTTGTGTTTTTAATATGAATTTAAGACAAAGCATGTGTAAATTCATAAGTCGACAGCATTGCTGAGTATTTCCTCCTTAAAACTGCAGTGAACCAAAGACAGTCTCAAAAACACGCTTTGAAATCGCTGGTGTTTCTGACGTCACAAACTACCTTGTAACCAATCAGATCAACGTGTGATCGTCAACCAGTGGATCTCTGAGCTGAGTGAGTGAGTGGAGGCGGGGCTCATTTGCATATTCATAGAACCGCGTATACTAAATGAGGCAAGGGTGTCGAGTTACACTCAAGATATTTTAAGGCATTAAATATGTCATTTTGATGATCAAAGATGGGTTTTAAGGGATGAAATGATTGACTACAGGGGGACTTTAAAGAAGCATCTGAAATAATAAACTAAGTACAATGTAGTGATTTTTCGATACATATATAGATATAACTGAAATGCTTTCAATATTAATTTTCTGCAGAATAGATACACAATACCAGCTGCTCTTTCTCTCTCTCATCTCTCCGACAGCGAGTGACACACAAACCCGCCTCTCTTCACTCACTCATTTCATTTGCTCCGGCGTATTGCACGCACATAAAGCCGCCTCTCAGTACTAAACTAAGTTCTTTTTCTGCACTTAAACAGTCAAATACATAAAATAATGTCAAAATGCCGGTCTTGGCGAGTATTCACGTTAACACAGTCAGTTGTGTTTTAAGTAACGTAACGTAACGTAAACAGTTGAGAAAGAAAATGCACGTGTAACAGTATAATGGATCCGTGCGTCAGGTCTTAAAGGGACAGTAGCCTAATATCCCCGCTGCAAAATTACGAGATAATATTAAAAACATCTATATGCCAGTTTTCCCCATGGTATCGATGTCAAAATTGTGGCCAGTGAAAATACTGAGTGGCCAGTAACTTTGGAAAACCACTAGCCACAGTGACTGATGAGCAATAAAGTGCATGTCAATATAAGAATATCTCTTTTTTCCCCACAGAAGCAAGAAATGCATAAAGGTTTATATCTGTATAATTCTTTTTCTATGTTAGTCTTTGTCTTTTCCTCTGTCTCTCTCTCACATTGATGGGCTTCACAAACTCTCTATAATGCATTGAGGTTCTGTTGTCATGGTAACTGTGCGGAGAGCAACCCGCCAATAATCCTCTCGTTCCACAGGCCACGCCCCTTTTCACTTAATTACCGGCATCACATGGCAAACCATTGTTTCAGCCCTAATTGGTTTGCTTGTTTTAAGCACAAATGCAAACGAGCCACATCCTTGAGGTCACACCAGCATGCCATGATGGGATATACTGTACACAGAAAACTATATGCAACATTATATAACTGTTAAAAATCACCTCTCACCTTTGCATTTGCCCTCTTAACCTCACAAAGCAGAGCGATATGCAAATATTGCATACTGAGAGAGAGAAATAGAGTGTGATAATCGCACAATCATCAGGGGTAAAGAATAACCCATCAGGCAGACTGATTTAATTCAGTGTTTACACAGCTGCAAATTTACTTACACATCATCATATTAACACAGCGTGTGCTTTAATCTTCTTCAAAACACTTCAATGATATTGTTAACACGCTGCGCATAAATAATACACATACCATTTTATACAAAAATCCTGTTAGTTAGATAAAAATGTCACACTTACAGTATTTAAAAATACAATATTTAATATTTAAAAGATCTAATTTTCTAGCTTTTTCAAAATAAAAGAGATTTAAACATACAGACCAATGTTATTTTGATATCACTGATATATTATAGTTCTTTTTAATTCGTTTTTATTTTTAGAAATTCCGTTTCCTTATAATTAAAGTTCTAGTAATTGTGTGTGTTTTGTCACTTTTATTAGTTTTTCTTAAATATCTATATATTGTTTATACATTTTTTGTTTTAGTTATTTTAGTACTTCATGTACTTTCAACTAAATGAAAATGAGAAATGTTGCATATTTATATATATATATATTTGGTACAGACGTCAGTGTGTTTCCTCCACATCAGTCATGTCAGTCTGTACAGGCCACAGGGCTCTTTTGATTGACAGGTGATGTAACACTGAAGGTCAAATCTGGCATTCTTCAGGACGACAGACAGGAGACACTAGAGAATGTCGGTTTGTGTCAGTCCGACTGCTTCTAACATGACCGGAGAAAAGACAGAAAAGCCAGTTAGCAGCCAGAGATTGAGTGGAGACTAAAAGAAGATCTGCAGTCATGAATGTGACGAGCTCTTGTGCATTAAAACACTTTCCCTGAGAGTCAGAGCTAATCAGAGCAGATGCTGAAGACAACGAGTGTGAACACACACGCACACGCACACACGCACACACACACCTCCCACTGTAGCGTATCACATTTTCAAGAGCCGGATGAAGTGCTTAACAGCTGGGAGCTGAATAGTGGCACATACATGCATTTATACACACACACACACACACACACACACACTCTCACAGACACACAAACTCACACACACTTTCACAAATTCTCACACACACAAACTCACACGCACATGCTCACATGCGCACACACTCACACACACACACACACACACACACACACACACTCTCACATACACACACGCATGAGTGACTGAAAAGCCATTACAAAAAGTGAAATAGGCTGTATAGATTAGTCGATATATCATTTATTTCATATCAATGAAAAAAGCTCCTCACTAACCTACATTCCACAACAATCCAAATTTAATTAATATTCATGAGCATAGCTAATAAGTGTTATATTGTGTCTCTGCACTTTTTAAATGATTCTGAAACATGTGAAAAGTGAATCGGACACATCAGGCCGCGAGTCAATGAAATGTACTGATTATCTGCCATGTGCTCATTAATTATAATGGTTTGGTTGCTACGCCAGACAATCAGCACAACTAGTGTGAAATTGATTTTTATGTCCATTTTGACATCCAAATATTCCTAACTTGCCGCAAACTCTCAGTATTATAAGCAAATCTGTGGGCGTTGATTAATATTCATGCACCAATATGAATATTCATTCAGTGAGCCCGCCGCCCAAAGCACACACTCATCGCATAATTAAACCCAACAAGAGGCTCTCTCCTGCACCTGGACGTCCACCCACCTGCCATATCTGATTCAAAGGTTATTCAAAATCTCTTATCTGGTGTAAATACTGTGCAGGCATCAGGACACACTCTCAAAACAGGAGGAAAACAGGTTGTTTAATGGTTCTTTGTAGCAACTTAAGTTAAAAAAAACTCATCAAAACATTTTTGGCTTTATAAGGTTGCACTTTTCTAAAGAAACAAAATGTTTGTCTACATAATCTATCTAAATGTAACCTGCGCAAATGACAAGTATGATGTCATCAATCCCTCTTGTTTTCCAGCCCCTAATACGGTGTTCGTGGATATCTGCTCAAACGTAGATGTTTATAATGTGGTAACAATAATGTTTCATTGTGAGGAGCGGCTCGATCGCTTTAGTAAATGGTCTCTACAAGCGCTGTGAGTTTGGAACACTCACGCTGTGCATTTGAAAAGCAAAATGCGTCAAACATTAAGCTACATGTTTTAAGTCCAATCTCATTTCATAACAAATGATAACATTTGAAGTAACATATGATAATCCATATATTTTTCTCTAGTGTAGTGATATATAGTTATAGGCCGCCTGCATTTCTCCCCCCCAAAAATAAAAGTTTTCTGTAAAGTAAAAATTATTATTATTGTTATTATTATTTTATGCAGCCCTACAAGTATATGCCTATAAGTCACAACAAACCTGGTGTTCTTTATATATTTGTGAATTTTAAATCGCAGTTTTAACTAGAAAAATCACAATTAGATATTCTTCCCCAAATCGTGCAACCCTAGTTTCTCCTGATATCAGCATGTTCACAGTTGTTGTTGTTTTTTTTACAGGGACCAGATGCCACTGATGAGTCCTGCTGACTTAAACATTCACACGAGTCTCTGTACATGAACATGGTAAAATGAAAAAGCAAACACCTTGGAAATGACAGGTATGGTGAACATGAACTGTTTCAGGAATGGCACAAAGGTGTGTGTCTCTGTCTTTAGATCACACTGATCTAATTCCTGTGCCATTCCTGAAACAGTTCCTGTTCAATAATGTGCATTTTTGTCCTTCTGTTGATTATGTTGTGTTCTAAATAAATCCAAATAATCAAAAAGCAATTATTTTAATCTCTCCACATTCTTTGTTCTAGTTCCCTCACAGTCCCACCTGATAGGGACATTAGGGGAGGGTCTTTGTCTTCTCAGGTGTGGAACACATCAATATTCATGATGACTCACGCCCTCCTCGCATATAGCTTTCTTACACAAAACATGTCTTACAAATCCTCACTTCTCATCCTGCTGTATCTGTCTGCAGCATTTGACACAGTTAACCACCAGATCCCCCAGTCAATCCTAAAGATGAAGGGCATCTCAGGAACCGAAACTCCAATGGTTCAACCTCTCAGGTAGGGTGTCATAGAGAGGTGAAGTGTCTAAGACTACTGGAGTACCTCAGGGCTCAGTGCTTGGACCACTTTTCTTCTCCATCTACTTGTCATCACTAGGATCTGTCATTCAGAAACATGTTTTTTCCTATCACTGCTACGCTGATGACACACACAACTCTACCTCTCATTCTAACAAGAAGATCCAAAGGTAGCTTCTCACATCTCAGCCTGCTTGACAGACATTTCTTGCTGGATGAAGGACCACCACCTTCAACTCAACCTTGCGAATACTGAGCTGCTTGTGATCCCGGCCAACCCAACATTACACCACAACTTCTCCCTTTAGCTAGGTTCGTCATCCATAACTCCATCAAGGTCAGCCAGGAACCTTGGAGTTGTGATTGATGATCAATTGAACTTCACAGACCACATTGCTAGAAATGCCCGGTCCTGCAGATTTGCCTCATACAACATTATGGTACACAAATCCTTGTCCAAGTGCTTGTTCTATCCAGACTGGACTATTGTAATGCCTTCCAACTTGCACTTTCAAACCTCTGCAACTGATCCAGTGCAGTGTGTCTTTAACGAGCTGAAGAGACACACGTCACACTTCTCCTCACAAAATAGCACTGGTTGCCAGTTGCAGCTCGCATCAAATTCAAGGCACTGGTGCTTGGCTACAGAACAACCACGGGCTCTGCTCCCTTTTACCTAAACTCGGTACTCCAGACATATGTATCCTCCAGAAGCTTGCGTTCTTCAAGTGAATGTCGCCTCGTGGTGCCATCTCAAAGAGGCACAAAATCACTTTCACAGACCTTTACCTAGACTGTTCCCTGCTGGTGGAATGATCTGCCTAACTCAACTCGAGCTGCTGAGTCCGTAGCCATTTTCAAGAAACGGCTGAAGACGCATCTTTTTCGGCAACACTTGATCCGTTAATACTAACACTTTATTTTCTTTTTTCTCTTCTATTCTATATCTATTTAAAAATCTCATAGCAGATCTATAGAGGTGGAGCTGAGGAAGGTGGAGGGTTTCTGAAAGCACGCTGCACTGCTAAGGCAAATGCTACCCGTATATTTGAAGGTGAAGCACGCAAGCTCATTGGCTACTGATACAGCAGGAACCAATCAGCTGTGCCCTATACATAATGATGTGATTACGAGCAGGTTGAGTTAGGACCTATTAGCCTGTGCCATCTAGAGTTTCATGACAGAATTTTGTATATAATTCACGTGATTCCTGTAATCCGTAAATATCACAGAACCCCCATTAGCAACCTCAGCATTTATAAAACCCTGCGTACGGCCCTGATTGAAAACATAAACTCTTACCATCTCCTCCAATGGAGTGGTTCTTCCTGACGGCCTCGGTGCTGCTCAGATCCAGCTCTACGCTGCTGGTTCCTGTCGTTCCAAAGCTTGCCGTCCAAGACTCGTCTGCAGATGTTGAGATGGTCGACCCACTGTTTTCAGCACTAAAAGACACTCCAGAGGGTGTCGCTGTGCTCTGGATGATGGCTGTCGTCATCTCAGTGGTGCTTGGGTTGGGTCGCTTGGATTTGTTCCTGCGTCTGTACTGGATTTCTCCACGGGCCTCACGGCCGTGTGCGGAACTGGTGGTGGCAAGGGAACTGGTGGTGGCGAGGGAACTGGTGGTGGCGAGGGAATCGGTGGTGGCGAGGGAACCGGAACCGGAAACAGTGGTGGCGAGGGAACCGGAACCGGAAACAGTGGTGGCGAGGGAACTGGAACCGGAAACAGTGGTGGCGAGGGAACCGGAACCGATGGTGGTGAGGGAACCATTGGTGGCGAGGGAACCGGTGTTGGCGAGGGAACCGGTGGTGGCGAGGGAACCGGTGGTGGCGAGGGAACCGGTGGTGGCGAGGGAACCGGAACCAGTGGTGGCGAGGGAACCGGTGGTGGCGAGGGAACCGGAACCAGTGGTGGCGAGGGAACCGGTGGTGGCGAGGGAACCGGAACCAGTGGTGGCGAGCGAACTGGAACCGGTGGTGGCGAGGGAACCGGAACCAGTGGTGGCGAGCGAACCGGAACCGGTGGTGGCGAGCGAACTGGAACCGGTGGTGGCGAGCGAACTAGAACCGGTGGTGGCGAGCGAACTAGAACCGGTGGTGGCGAGCGAACTGGAACCGGTGGTGGCGAGCGAACCAGAACTGGTGGTGGCGAGGGAACCGGTTCTCGACGTCGCCACCATCAGGGGCGTTTGGGACGACAGATACGTATCTCCCCACGAGCTGCCCTCCGTCTCCAGGACTCTACTCTCTCCAGAGTAATTCTCAGTTGATACAGAGACTTTGGGTTTGCCGGTTTTGGTTTTCTGCTCAGGTATTTCGGTCACCACGACCCAATCTCCTATTCTCTGTGCAGGTCGACCCGTGCGGTTGTCGCCCGTGGTGTTTGGCAGGATTGACGTCGACACGTCCGAACTTCTGGATGTGCTTAATTTATCAGTGACGGATGAAGGACGAGACAGCCATGAGCGACTCCACCATGACATCAACCCTGTGAAGACAAACACAAGCTGTGATTACTGTGGTGGTTTATTCAATCAGCAGTGCATCTTCTCGGATTCATTTCTACAATCTGTTTTTTTTTGTCTCGAGAGAGCGGAAATTTGTCTGCCAGACTTTCTCATTAATTATTCATTTGACTCCAGTTTTTATTTACTCATCTAAGACTTCAGGCTGTTAGTGGTCAAACATCACTACTACTGTTGCTCATTTTTAAGATCAGTTAACTGAATCAAACTTTAGCGTGTAACTCCATCTGTTCATGTCCGTTTGTGCTAATGATTTCTCAAGTTATGTGTTTTGCTGAGGTGATCAGATGCACCATTTTTACCAATAAGGGCAGGAATGATACACGACTTTTATAATCTGAACAGATTTCACAGGCATCATGCACTTGCTGTCTTTCTAACTGAGCAGCATTCACTAAACGACACACAAACTCAAGCAAAAACACATTGCTAGGAGACGCATGACAAACGAAAACAATGTGTTCTAAAATCGGCTCAAAATATCAAGTGTGTTTGATCTCTTCTAAGTCTGACTGGATGGAATTCAGGTTTGAAGCTAAAAATGTTTCCATTATACACTGTGTGATTTTCTGTGAAATCTGTCAACTCAAATCTGCAGACTGGCTCTAACTTTTGGCAACTGGGCATTGACTCAAATTGGAGCAAAAATCTGGGCAAAAGCCTAAAACTAAAACTATTAAAAAAGTAGTTTTTGTTCATTAAAATAAAGCAGAAAGAAAAGAAAGAAAGAAAGAAAGAAAGAAAGAAAGAAAGAAAGAAAGAAAGAAAGAAAGAAAGGAAAAAGAAATGTTGCTTTGGCAGCTAACTTAAATTAAAACGAGTTGCAGTACAAAAATTACAAAAACATAAAACTGAAATTAAAACACCTAATGAATTTACAAAAAAAAATTAAACTAAATTAATAATAATAAAATAAAATAACTAGTTCAAAATACTAATAAATACTATATTAGTATATAAATAATACTGAAATAACACTGATTCTTTATTAAAACATAGGAGACGTCTGATCTTCACATTGTGCCGCTCACAAAATTAAATCCCAAATGTTTTCACTTAATGCACAATATAATATCACAGCAAGAAGAACCAGCTGATGAAAAAAAAAAGAAGCTGTTCCAAAACCTAGTGAGCTGCCTTGCTTCTATATAGGCAATGCAGAAAAACAAACTTAACGCAAGTACATAAGCACTTGGCCAGCGCATCTTGCATTCAGTTATGAACTGTGTGTGAAATTAATCTCGCATTGCTAGAAGCTAATAATCTAAGTACGCCTGCAGGCCAAATGCTCGCGGCTTCATTTGTGAACTTGTTTCTGGCCTAAAGCAGCATCTTAATGGATGAGTGGTCTGAAATTCTCCACATAATAAACTAAAATAACAAATATTGGGTGAAATAGTCTGTCTTAAATGCGGTGTAGTAGTGCAGTAGGTTTTCGAACAGACAAGGTGCCTGATGTACAGTATAAATGTTATGTTCGCACATTTCAATGCCCTTTTTGTGCATACGCAATGTTTCATTTATTCAATTAATCATTTACACGCACATATTGGGATTTATAAAAAATAAACTTAGCGTAAATATGTGCACACCATTTGTGCACAACAGAATGATTTAAAAACTGTTTTTATTTGTATATATATATATACACATTTAGATGAAATATCGCACTCTCATTAATGGAGTTAAGCACTCAAATTATATAAAGTCATTATCCAGAAGTTAAACAAAAAATAATGAATTTAGATTTGTTTAGACTGTTTTGTTTGTCAGTGACAATTGTATTGTCACTATCCGCTGACTGGGTTTTATAAAGGGAATTTTGCGCAGATTCAAGCTTTTGTGCGTGTATACACTTTCAGGATGAAATCACTGGAAAGTTTTATACATGAGGTCCCATGTATATTTGGTATATCAGCAGAATAAACCACACAAAGTATTCAAGCGTACAGTTAGCGTACATAAGTGAACAGTGTGGTAGCAGTTTTCCTGTTTCTGGCTTTCAACCCTCAATTATGAAGCTTCCACTGGGACAGAGCCCAAATTCTGTCTTCATGGAAAATGGACTTTAATAATGTAGGAGACAGGCCTAAGTTTCCATTTGACGTTAAACATTAATGCTGTCGGGTTCAGTTTGGACCAGACAAGGTATCTGTATTAATGAAGGCAGAAAGGACACTAACTGAAGTATTATCTTGAAACTTTAATGTTCAGGCTTCCTAGACTTGAGATGGATGGACACACTTTTTTATTCATGTTTTTACAGGAATATACAGATAAATACTTTTTAAAGTCTCCATGAAGTCAATAATTTTATCCCTTAAAACTCATCTTGGACCACCAAAATGACATATTTAAATGTTTTTTCCTTGGAAAAAATGTTTCTTCATACCTTAAAATAGCTTGAATGTAACTCTACACCCTTTCCTCATTTAGTATACGCGGTTCTATGAATATTCAAATAAGCCCCGCCTCCACGATCACACGTTGATCTGACGCACGGATCCATTATACTGTTACACGTGCATTTTCTTTCTCAACTGTTTACGTTACGTTACGTTACTTAAAACACAACTGACTGTGTTAACGTGAATACTCGCCAAGACCGGCATTTTGACATTATTTTATGTATTTGACTGTTTAAGTGCAGAAAAAGAACTTAGTTTAGTACTGAGAGGCGGCTTTATGTGCGTGCAATACGCCGGAGCAAATGAAATGAGTGAGTGAAGAGAGGCGGGTTTGTGTGTCACTCGCTGTCGGAGAGATGAGAGAGAGAAAGAGCAGCTGGTATTGTGTATCTATTCTGCAGAAAATTAATATTGAAAGCATTTCAGTTATATCTATATATGTATCGAAAAATCACTACATTGTACTTAGTTTATTATTTCAGATGCTTCTTTAAAGTCCCCCTGTAGTCAATCATTTCATCCCTTAAAACCCATCTTTGATCATCAAAATGACATATTTAATGCCTTAAAATATCTTGAGTGTAACTCGACACCCTTGCCTCATTTAGTATACGCGGTTCTATGAATATGCAAATGAGCCCCGCCTCCACTCACTCACTCAGCTCAGAGATCCACTGGTTGACGATCACACGTTGATCTGATTGGTTACAAGGTAGTTTGTGACGTCAGAAACACCAGCGATTTCAAAGCGTGTTTTTGAGACTGTCTTTGGTTCACTGCAGTTTTAAGGAGAAAATACTCAGCAATGGTGTCGACTTATGAATTTACACATGGTTTGTCTTAAAGCATATTAAAAACACCACATAGACACATAAACAACATTAAAACTAGATTTTCACCACAGGGGGACTTTAATATCCTCTCTTCCCAGTCTGTCAGTAACGCTCTGTTTAGTTCCTGTCTCTATGAAGCCCCTCCTCCTGAAAAGCACACTGTGCTCTGATTGGTCAGCTGGATCAGTGTGTTGTGATTGGTCGAGCGCTTCGAGTGTGTTTGGGAAATGTCCCGCCCCTTACCATAACCGCCAGTTTAACACACTACTAACTAACTCAACCAGGCCCCGCCCCTTTATTCTGCATATGAATTATTATAATGAGGAATATTGTGATGTGTTCGTTCCCGAGAGAAACTCAAGACTACAATGGAGGCGTTTCAGGAGTTCAGAAACACTGACACTGATATAGAGAGGAACTCAGCAACATTACACACTAAAGAAAGATGCTCATAATAGTCACCTGAGTCAGGAGTGGCAGTGGTTTGCGTGTCCATCACGGGCGTCGCACTCTTGGTTGTCGCCTCCGCATCACTTCCTGTCAAGTAGCTCCAGGGTTTCCACAATGAGCTGACGATGTTGTTGAGGGAACTCTTGCTCTTTCCTTGAGGAGCTGTAGGACTGACAGACTGACCGGATAGATCTTCATCCTCTTCTTCTGTGGCTGAGCCTCCAGGACCCGGATCTGACCCCGGAGCCGGAACCACCTGTTCTCCGTCTGGGAACGAGTCCAACTGGCCGCTCCAGTCCAGAGACGTGTCTCCAGCTCGGAGACGGACCGTCAGATACTCGTCTGAGAGCTCGGGGGCGTCAGCGGCCATGTGCAGATCCAAATCTTTGTCCAAATCCACCTGTCCGGTCCAGTTAGTGGGATGAAGGTCGGGAAGATCCGACTGTGCGTCTGGAACACAGTCAGAGAGGAGCTTCATTAAGTTTAACATGGAAACACAACACTGTTTACTTTCAATATGACATTTCCAAATGAAACAGGATAGTTCAGATTTAACTCGATCTTTGCATGGCAATTATGTGAAATAACTCATTTTAACAACATGCATTACCATTCAAGAGTTTGGGGTCAGTACGATTTTTTAATGTTTTTGGGGGGAAAAACAGGAGTATTGTGAAATAATATTCCAATTTAAAATGGCTGTTTTTGTGTGAATATATTGAAAAATGTAATTATAACTGTGTTTTCAGCATCATTACTCCAGTCTTCAGTGTCACATGATCCTTCAGAAATCATTCTAATATGACGATTTGAAGCTCGAGAAACATTTATTATTATTATCAATGTTGAAAACAGCTTCATGTTTTTGTGGAAACTGTGATACATTTTATTTCTCAGGATTCTTTGATGAATAGAAAGTTCAAAAGAACAGCATTTATTTCAAATAGAACCTTTTGTAACATTATAAATGTCTTTACTGTAATTTTTGATCAATTTAATGCTTCCTTACTGAATGAAAGTATTAATTTCTTTTGATCTTTTGAAAACTTAGATAGAAAGGTCGATGTAACATTAAGTTTTATATAAATTCTAATTTATATACTGTAACTCCATGACTTTTGGTGGAAAATATTACTGACTTTCATTATAGTTTTCAAACCATTCTAACTTTTAAAAATATGCAACATCACATTGGTGATATATTTAAATCTGCAGAGTTTAATTATCAATCAAAACATTAAAAAAATGTTTGCAAGGTCATATAAAAATCTCTTAAACTCTCATTGAAGAATGGACCTGACAATCAAAATGATGACTATTTTTTAATGCAAAAACCTTGATATTAAAAATGGACATATGAGGTAAAATATGCTCCCTTTACCAATAACAAACAAGATGTTTTGATGGATTTAGAATATAGAAATGTGGACTCAGTATAAGTGACGGTGACTGAACAGATAACCCACTGGTTAATGCTGAATGTCGAGTGTATAATGAACTGTACCAGTGGTGGCCGAGTGAGATCGGGATGCGTCGTCTCCAGTGATGTACCTCCACGGTCTCAGCAAGGACTTCATGATGCCCGTCACAGCCTTCTGCGGTTTCTTTGCTGTCGACGGATTCAATTCAATTACTGCAGTTTCTCTCTAAACACATTACTCGAGTGGTAGAGCACATGCAAGCGACGTCAAGGTCACGGGTTCGATTACCAGGGACAGTCTTGTCAGATAAATAAATCTATATGTAACGTCTAAGGGTACATTCAGAATGACATCTGCATCTACTATAAAAAATATAAAAATAAATGTAGTATGCAGTATGTATACTGTGCAAAGTTTGCAAATTTTCTTAAATGCATGGAATACCAAATTCAAATAAATTGTTAAGTATATAAAAATGGATATATTATAAAAATTAATATAATGTATTAATATTAAATGTTACAATATGTATTTATTTAATACATAGTACACTTAATAGTATATATAGTATATTTATTTATTAAGTAAATCAATATTTAAAACAATATTTACAGTATATATAATAAACAATTAATATAAGTATATTACAATTATATACATATTTATATTAAAATATAATAATAATAATAATAGATTTTATTTATTTTAAATTGGTTTTGAAAATTAAAAATATATATATTTTGAAAATGAAAGCTGAATGGCTTTTGTTGAATTAAACATGCAACATTGAAGTTGTTAAAAATATTATGCAATACACTGTAGACATTTTGCATTACGCCGAACATCTCCAGCAATACGTTTTTTGCCTCACATCATCATAATGCTTAACAACATCTCTTAACCATGATCAAATCCCCACTGCATCCCTAGATCTATAAAATGACCATAATAGAGTAGGGGTGTAACAATATATCATGTCACAATATACCGCAATACAAAAATGCAACAATATGTATCGTGGATGGATAGTTAAAAATGACTGTGTAAGAAAAAAATCAAGTTTTCAGAGTTTTAGTGTCAGTACTACATTAAACTACTATATATAATGTTGAATATAATGTATAATGATGCAGTGTGCATATGCAAATGCAGAAATGCATATTCGTCTAAAATAATTCAGCTTCAGAATCATGAATATTGTTATTCTGGTGTCTCTATTGTCCTGCATTGGGTTTCAGCACCAAGTCCAAGTCTATTCATTTACATACACACTGTAATATCAAATTTAGCATTTTAAATCAAGTCCATTTTTTGTTAACCTTTAACCAAATGTCTTGGAGTATCGCAATAATATCATATCGTGAGTTCAGTATCGTGATATGTATCGAATCGAAATGCATATAAGTATACCTCAAAGGTATATAATACCAAAAGTGTACATATTAGTAGTAAAAATAGAACCTTTTTAAAGGGTACCATCCCAGTGACAGCTTTTGTACCATTTTCTTTCTGTGTGTACCTCGATAGCAGAAAGCATCAAAGCGAGCGGATCCGTTTCTCAGTTCTGTTGATGGAACGGTTGTGACGCCCGGTTCTCCTCCGGGACACTCGGACCGAAGCGCTCTGATGACAGACCTCACGCTCCCGTCAGACACCCAGCCCGGCTCACAGTGATCCAGGCCGGATCTCCAGGCCAGATAGAGCTGACCCACGCTGGCCAGCCGGCCTCCTGAAGACTCGCAGTGAGAAGAGGCCGAGGCACGGGTCAGTTTATCCGGGACGGAGACGGGGAACACCTCACCTGGAGAGACACAGGACCAGAACAGGTGTGAGTGAGGTTCGGCTCGACTGATGGCTTGTGGGTTCAGCTGAATTAATGTCACAACACAACCAGCAGTTTAGAATACATGGGGAACACTTTACAATTAGCTAACATTAAAGTATATTGTGTTGTATATTTAATTAATAAATTAATATTTAATATATAAAATTAATACATAATCTAAAATATATTTAATAAATAAATAATAAACCATTATTATTATTATTTTTATTATAATTATTATATTTTAATGACATATTATGCATATTTATATATTTAATTATTTATTTAGTAAATAGTATATTATTAAGTACATTTATTTGTTTGGTAAATAAATAATTAATATATCAAATAAATAAATAATGTAATATTATATATAAAATTATTTATTGAATGCATAGTATACTTAATAAATAATATACTACATTATATACTATTTAGTAAATAAATAACTATTTAATATAAAATCAATACGTAAATAAATAAATAAATAATAATAATTAATCATATTTATAATAATAATAAAAGTTAGTTAGTTAGTTAATACTTAAATAAAATACTACATCAAATAAATACTTACATAAATATTTAATATATTAATACATAATTTACAATTAATAAAAAAAGATTAATAATATTTATAATAATAATTATAGTTAGTTAGTTAATACTTATATAAAATACTACATCAAATAAATACTTACATAAATATTTAATATATTAATACATAATTTACAATTAATACAAAAATTATGAATAATATTTATAATAATAATTATAGTTAGTTAGTTAGTGCGTTAGTGTTTCAAAGCATATCAAAGCAGTATATTAATACATATAGTATATTAATACGTTAAAGGGGTCATCGGATGCCCATTTTCCACAAGTTGGTATGATTCTTTAGGGTCTTCATGTAAAGTTTGTAACATATTTTGGTTAAAATTCCTCAATGATTGTGTAAAACTACTAAAACACCATTTTTACCTCCTCAAAAACAGCTCTGCTCACAGCGACCCGTTTCGGTGCATGTCTCTTTAAATGATAATGAGGTGCATGTCTCTTTAAATGATAATGAGGTGGATGTCTCTTTAAATGATAATGAGCAACTGCTCACCCAATATGACATCATATTGCTCAGGAAACCCAAACACCTGATTATTGAGAGTGTTTAGGCTTTTTGAGGATTAAAAAAAAAAGGAGTGAATGGATTTTTTCCATTGTATGGCGGTTGTGTCCACACACTGCAAAGACACATTTATATGCAAACACCATATAAAAGTGAATTTTGCATCCGATGAGCCCTTTAAAACATGCTTTTCAGAAACCCACCTTGCATGTCATTGGCGAAACAGTACACGTCAAACAATTCCGAGGGGTCCCGTTTCCCATAATTCCTCACGCCACGAGAAAACTCAGTGTGTCCAAAGCAACCGAGCTCCGGTGTCTGTACGGGATACCTGTGGAGAGGAGTGTAAGATCAGACGAAATCCAGACGAATCCGTATGTAAATATAGTTTTATTTTTTAATTTATTCATTCTCATATAGCACAGTTTAATGCAACACGAGTTGTTCTTCACAATAAAGAAGAACAGTTAATACATGATGCTAAAAATACATAAAGCACATAAACCAGACACAGATGCACTTGAAACCCCTTCATGAGTGTTCTCACATAGCGTGTGATTTTAGCATAAATTTGAAAGCAATTATAGATTTGGCGGATCTAACTGAGACGGAAAAAGATCATTCCCGAGTTTTGGACCCATTCGTTTATCACCCTTATGTTTATATTTTTGTCAAATCAAATCTAAATTGCTTTATTGGCATTGACTGTACATAATACAATATTGCCAAAGCTTGGAATACATAGAGTAATTATAAATACATCAAAACAAAAAAATATTATAACATAACTTAAATTTGAATGTACAAATTAAATTAATTGTACAAATTAACAGTGTAACAAGTTAAAATATGTGTGAACATTTGATACCACAGTGTTTTAACATACACACACAGACATTACTGAGTGGACAGTAGGGAAACACACTGAGGTCCGACACACACATTACACACAGTCTCTCAGGCTGTGGCACACACACACACACACACACGCGTATCTGGTGTCTGTCCCTCTCCTAGTCTCATCTTTATCTGTTCTCCTTCAGTCATGGCTGTAAAGTTCTGCATTAAGTTAGTGAGTTTGTGAAAGTAGAGGTCTCTGACTGAACTGTATTTGTGACAGTGTGTCTCTGTCTCGATCTCTCCTGTCCTACAGTGAAAACACTCCCTTTGTTCTCTGATCTCTGAGTACAGAACCTATTTGTACTACTGTAGACGTTTGGTCCATTCTGGGCATTATTAGTGGGGTAATTTACCAGATATAGTGCAAAGGACCCTAGGTTGATTTTACTCCGAACCATCCCTTTAATTACTAATGATCTTTGCAAAGGAAGTGAATCAATCAAAAACTAACTTTATCTGGACAATAACTTTATTCTAGAGCGGCTGTAAAGCCAATTAATTCCTGTAATCTCCTATTATCACTGTAAAGCTGCTTTGAGACAGTCTATATTGTTAAAAGCGCAGTATAAATGAAGGTGACTCGACATGCATGAGATGTAACGCTGGTTCGCTGGTGTTGCTGACCTGACGCTCTGGTCTTTGAGCCAGCCGGCCTCACAGTTGTTCATACTGGAGTGAAACGCGGCCCACAACTGCTCCACCGAGGCGATCTGAGCCGAATTATCCTCGCACGCTCGCACGGCCTCCGCATACGACAGGGAATATCCATCCGCAGGAGAACGGTAGTGAAACACCACACCTGAGAACACACACACACACACACACAGTTCATTAGCTGAGAACGCTTTCTGTGGACCGGCACCGGTAAAGCTCTCGGGACAGTGGTTGCTGTCGGCCAATATTAGTGTTTCTTTAATAATCTGCATGTTTCTTATACCTGATTTTATTTTAAAAAGCAGTCAAAACTGTTCAGATTTGATCATTTTGGCCGTGATATCAAGATACATGAGATTTATTGTCTTTCCGCTGCACATAGAGACGAAACAAGATGTTACATATATAAACATACATGTATGTACTGTATATATGTCAAATTGATTAACTGCATAAAAGTGTGTTTATATAACATAATGTATGTGTGTGTCCACATATATACTGTATATATAATATATGTATGTGTGTGTGTGCATATATTGTTATTTCTGTGTTAGCCTACAATATTTCAGATTATCACAGAAGAACTGGGATAAAAGTTTATAGTTCGGATATAAACACTGATGTCTACGATAGTGATCAAAACAGAGTAAATCACCTTTTGAAAGTAAGTTTGTGTTTCAAATAAAGATTGTATCGTTACATCGTTACACCAGTAGGTGGCGACAAGTGACTGTTAAACATGTATTTGTCATTGAATCATTCATTTAAAGGGATATTTCACCGCTGGAAAGATGAATGTGTATTTAAATTGGGTCATTTATGTAGTAGAAATGTGAAATTATTTTAGAAGTTGGTGCCTTCTAGACTGAGAAAAGCCAGAGAATGTATTTTTGGCTCGTGTGGATGAAAGACTACAACTCCCAGAATGCACTTGCTTCGCTGCCCTACGAGGACACTCCCAAGCCACGCCTACCGGTTACAGAGGGCAGTGTCGGGAGAAATGACACAGCTAGGCTACTAGTCGACTGGAAACTGAAAAGATGGCGTTTTATCGTGAGATCCCCCTATGGGCGGGTTGAACACATGCGGGACGAGCTCCTCCTACTGGCTGGAGTCTCTCGCCTCTGGACAAAAGAGCCTCTGATGACGATAAATGACGATTTTTGCGTCATCTGGTTTTTTTCCAGACACACAATACAGAAATCTCTCGTCTCAGGGGGACATGAGGGAGGGAAGCACGGCCACTCGAAAACACTACTGGGTTTCTACTGATACAAAGCTGAAAGCTAATCGGTGAAGAATCCCTTTAAAGGGTAACTAAACCCCTGGTGAGAGCCTGACTCCACCCACTGGCAATATTTGAAAAATGCTAGAAAAGTGGGCAGACCCCAGCGGAGATAGAGGGGACGAACCGTGAGCGGGGGGGGGCGTGCACCTGAGACCTGCTGTCAGACTCTCTAAAATGGAGAGTGACTCACAGGGTCGCAAGACGACGTAAAGTACATGCATCTGATGAGTTTTATCGAGTTGATGTCAATAGCGCGCGCTCTCTATAGGCATTTTCATATTTTGCCGCTATGTGAAAAAATCCAGCAAAATGCGCTGCCGCGTTTGTCGACCCCAGAGGATTAACTTTAGCCTAACCATAAATTGTGATTAAAATATATATGATCACTCACATCAAGACGCCGCTGCGGTGGTGGAGTCCATGCAGGAGGAGCAGCGTTTGGCACTGCGTCGCTTTTCAGCGCGAGCTGTGTGGAGAAGCCCATTTCCACCTCTATTGCGTTGGAAAAGCAATTCCGCGTAAAATGCAGGTTTCACACTCACGGTCTTCCAGGCCAAGTGCATGCAAACACTGGCGCCTAATTTCCAAGTCTGCTGGAAAGCTATGCAGTCCAGCAGTGCTGTTGCCACTAGCAACACTACACCTACCACTGTACTAAATACAGATAAATCTACGCTAGCTCATCCAAGGGCGTGGTGAGCTCGTACCAAGGGAGGGCGTGGTGAGCTAGAACCTGCTTACGTCACGCAGTACCGCAACATCCAATAGGAAAATTCAACTGCAGTAGCCACCGTTCAACCTGAAGAGGGCAGCACTCAGACGTTTTTACACCATATATTGTAGAATTAAAACACTTTATACCCAAATGTCAAAAAAGTTACTCGAATCAATGAACAGCACTAATAAAGCCCCATTCTTACAGATCATTAACTAAAAAAAGTTGGTTTAGGGTTTAGTTACCCTTTAAGAGAATCGTTCAAAAAGCACTGATTCATTCAGTAATGAAACAAGTGAAGGATTTATGAGTGAGTCATTGAATCATTCATTCAACCCAGTTTTTTTTATTTTTATAATTCATTTAGATTAATTAAACATTTTAAATAGACTGCAGCAATTAACATTTTGTCAGAACCTCTAGTAATGACATTGTTTTGTTTAGTTGTCTGTTCAGGATCGTGATCTCTGTCTGAAACCAAGTATTTGTCCATCAAAACTACGTCAGTTTCTGCTAAATCTGTCAACTCCGACCGCCCAAAAATCTGCAGACTTTTGCCAACTATTGCTGACTTGCAAAAATCATGTAGTTTATTCCAACCTTCAGAGTCATTGTCCGTTAAATCAGTAATATTAGCGAATATCATTGTCTTTTACAGCTGTACATTATATATGTAGAACATTTCAGATGATTTATCTGCAGTTGTAATTGTAATTTCCCTCGTTAAGCGTCACCTGTTTTCCTCATGATCTCATTTGCAGCTCAGGTAATCAATCAGATCGTTCTAATTAAAGACTTATTATGGCCAATTAACCAGTTAATTAGATCCTCAGATGAAAATGAAAAAAAAGCTGAGCTAAAGTTAGACGGGAAATTAGGGAAAAACCTCAAATGAGTGTGATATTGACAGTCTGAATCGATGTAATGAGGGGGTAATTAATTCACAGCAGACTCTGAGAATCATTAAAGAGCCGGCCGGCAGATTTCCAGAATCTTTATCAGAAAACTGATGTTCTGGTTTAAGATGAGGTCACGTTTTAGTTTAGCCTTGCCGAACGACTTTCATAACGAGCTTGACTCGCTCACTGGGGATTTACAGACAAATATATTAAGCTTTCATTTTCTTTTACTGAGCACCTTACATAATTACTGTAATGCTTTTCTGTACAACTAATTTAAAACAATGTCCATTGTGAAAAGTGCATTATAAAAATTACAATATTTTATAAATATTATAAAAATTATTTGTGAAAACACCAAAATGTTATGCATTTATAAAATTTGTATTTTTTATCACTTTTATAATTTATATAAATCATTAAAAAAATAATAATTATAGATTCAAACTGTTAATTTCTAGCCCTTGTTCACAAATTCTGGAAAGCTGATTTGAAACAAGGTCTATTGCAAAAAGTGCTATGTAAATAAGATATTAAAAATATATAATATTTGATAATATTATTAAAAAAAATTCAAAACACCCAAAAAAATTTAATACAAATTTATTTTTGAATTATAAAAAAACGAATAATTATACATTCTAGCCCTTGTTCGCAAATTAAGGTGGTATTATTTATATACTATTATAGTGTTTATTAATATTTTGAATGAGCTTTTATTTTTATATTTTCAGTTCATTTGCATTTTAAGTTTTTGTGATTTTTTGTGTTATTATCATTTTTAGTCATTTTTTTATATTTCTATTTAGCTTACATTTCTATTTGTTTTTGTTTTATTTTTAATGATTAAACTTTTTCATCTAATATTTACATTTTAGTTTATTTCAGCTTTATTTCAGTTATACTATATAACAGTTATACTTTATTTCAGTTATATTATGAAATTATACTAATTCCAATCATATTTTATCCTGTGTGTAATAAAATATGGGTAACAGTTTACAATAAGGTTCATTAGTTAACATTAGTCAACTACCTTAGTTAACATGAACTAAGAATGAACAATACTTCAGCATTTATTAATCTTAGTTAATATTAATTTGAGCATTTACTAATACATTGATAAAATCAAAGGTTGTGTTTGTTAACATTAGTTAATGCACTGTTAACTAACATGAAAAAACAGCTAATATTAACAAAGATGAATAAATACTGTAACAAATGTATTGTTCATTGTTAGTTAACTAATGTTAAGTAATGTGTGGATCTGACCTGTGATCTCCAGGTTGACTGTGTCCTGCTCGTAACTGTCTCCCAGAGCGACGTGGCATCGGAAAGTCCCGGAGTCATTGGACCGGAGCTGATCGAGCGCCAGCGACGCGTTCAGGTGGTTGTCGGAGTATCCGGGCAGACTGACCCGACCCGCGTACGCCTGGTGAACCCGGACCACCCCGTCCCGGGCCGACAGCACCGTCCTCTCCTGGGCCCCTGAGCCGCGGGTCCAGTGGATGTAGGGGCCGTGTCCCGGGACTAGGGCTGGCGTCAGGGTGAACACACACGGGAGGAGCGCAGACTCTGCCAGCGGGCGGCGTAAGGGAGGATGGGTCACTCTCCGGACGGTCACCAGAGTCTCGGCTTCAGTCACGCCTGCCGGAGAGGAGAAACAGATCAACAGGTTTAAGAGCTTCGGAAAAATGGTACTTTTTTTTTTTCATCCGAATGGGCCGAAACTTGGTAAAGGTTTTGGCACTTGCTGTGTGAACCCAAAAAATAAATAAATAAATCTTGGACATGATTGGAAGAGGTTAAATGGTCCTGAAAAAAAAAAAATTAAATAGTATTTTTGCACATTTTTCATAACAATAAACTTTTTTTTGTTCACTTGTAAAACTTTTTTCACTTCAGGAATAATCTGCCAAGTGTTTGAAAAGAGATCAAACTTCAGTCTAAAGCATTCAAGATTTACCACAGTTTAAGTTGGAAATTTAATTTCCAGGTCTATGCTCAAAAAGTGAATAAATAGGTTGATGTAGAAAGAAATCAACAGGTTTAACCCTCTGGCGCTCTTCGGAAAAATGTTACATTCATTTTTTTAAAGAATTTTTTTCTTCATCGGAATTCTATGAAATTTGGTGAAGGTTTTGGCACTTGCTGTGTGAACCCCCCCCCAAAAAAAAAAAAAAATGGACATGATTTGAACAGATTAAATGGTCCTGAAAAAATAGTCCCACTTGTGCTCCTCGTGGTCTAAACTGAGCGCATTGGAAATTAATGGAGACGAATTTCCTCTAGTGGAAGCGTTTGGTACTGCAGCCGAACACACTCTCACTGAAAGATCATTTTTTGAGAAATTAGGCAAAAATTTTTAACACAACTTGTTTAGATTTATGGCTTTGATTTTCTCACAGTTTTAGAGTAAAACATGTTTTTGAAAATATAAATTTCATATAAAAATTTAAAATAGTATTTTTGCACATTTTTCATAACAATAAACGTAAAATTCTGTAACTTTTTAAAACTTTTTTCACTTCAGCAATAATCTGCCAAGTGTCGTCTTTGAAAAGAGATCAAACTTCAATCTGTCGCTCTAAAGCATTCATGATTTACCACAGTTTAAGTTGGAAATTAAATTTTCAGGTCTATGCTCAAAAAGTGAATAAATGGATTATAAATACAGTGTAAATATAATTAAGTACCATAAAATCCCCTAAAAATACAAAATATTAAATAAAAAACATTATCAAACTAAAATATAGTACATTAATTGCATTGAAATAAAAAACAATAAATTCGGTCATTTTTGACCGACACGTAAAGAGCACCAGAGGGTTCATTTAAAGCTGAAATATGCAATGTTTACTGAGTTTAAATCATTTGTGGTGTCTTAGGCTAATAGAGGTTGTGTGTGTGACGTCACCATCGGCCGGAGTGACTGCGGTTACACACACTGAGTGGCCACATTGGTTTTCAGTTGGTTTTTGTATTGTTGTATATTGTATTGACAACTCATTAATGAAATATTTACCATTGTATATTCTGCATAATTGGATGTTTTTAAATAAACACTGACAAAAAAATTATACAAGTTTTAAGGCTGGACGATATGATGATATAGTTTTTTAGTTAACAATAATAATAACCCTGATTTAACAATAACTAATAACCTGTGCAGTCCAGATGATTTCAGCTGAGAAGGAAAGTATAGTTTCAGAGGTGGAGAAAGTTATTATATTTTGATGAAAGATTATGAAGACAAATATTTCTACTTTGGAAATACATGCACTGATGAATCATTCACAAGAGCGTGAGTGTGATTCAAGGAAGCAAATATGGACATTTTTATTTTACATCAAGACAAATTCAGATTTCAGAAGAAAAGTCCAGTTTACTGTTCCTCGGGTTATTACAGCAAACGCCTTTGTAACGTCCTCAAGAGTCAAACACAGAAAACACAGAAATAATGCTCTTCTCCATCTCAACACACTTCATTAAAACAGACACAAACTCTCCAAACACTTCAGAAGTTGAGTGGAAAAACACAAAGACACTCTTTGAAGCTTCGCCACTCTCTAACTGACACTCAAGTGATTTTGTTCTTTCATAAGAAAGGAAGGAATATCTACAGCTGAACTCATTATATTCTCTCTGTCACGGACTTTGAGAGATGCTCTTATTAACTGGATCTCAGTCTGATGTGTGTTCATGTGCGTCTGAAGGTATTTAAGTGCCTGTTTCCATCCGGTCCCAGTAGATACAGTCTTAAAGTGCCCCTATAATGCTAGTTTAAACATGTTTAATGTTGTTTTGGAGTCTCCAATGGGTTTACAAGCATCCAAGATCAAAAACACTTTAATTTTCTTCATAATCTCCACTGCAGCGTCAGCTCTTTTCTCTCAGCGTCTGAAACGGTTCATTCGAAGATTCAGTCTCTCTAAACCCCGCCTCTCTGAGAGCTGCTCTGCTCTGATTGGTTAGACGGTCCAGTCTGCAGTGATTGGTCAAAACCAAACGCTCATTATCATATCTGAATCTCAGCTCTTGATACTATCGATCTCATCAAAGTGGATTTGCTTTGTCAGCAGAAAACAGCGTCTTCTCCACATGAACAACACAAACTCTTCCAGTCTCAGATACACTACAGCTACAGCTAAGAGACGCTGTTCAGCCAATCAACACCAGAGGTGGGCATTATGCAAATTAGCAGGAAGTGGGACTGAATTGCTGACGACTCGTTTCAGTTCAGAATCACTTCTTTCTTTTAGGAAAAACTCCATTTATCTGCACTTTGATCTGTGAAACTCTGCAGAACTTTTACATTCACAAACAGCTTTATTACACACTACATGAAAGGTACAGTAATATCCGAAAAAGCATAATAGGGGCACTTGTATATAATAAATAATGCACTGTAAATATACAGTACAAACACAGTCAAGCCTTTGTTGTCTAAAAGCTAAATGCATAAATGCAAAGTGCAGAACTTCAGAACTCTAATGGACTAAAATGAAGAGAAGAGAAGAGAAGAGAAGAGAGAGATCCACTGTCGTTTTAAACATGCAAAATCATTACTCAGTCAATTACTGACAAATCTTTGTATATACTCCAGGTTATTTATAACTATGAAGAGCGGCTGTCATGTTTTCCGTCTCCACAGACAATCATTTCAACCACTTTCATTTCCTAGCCTGTAGAAACATTGAAACTGTGTTTACAGTAATTTACAGTAAAGTGGGTTTCAAATCTGAAGCTGGTATTATAGTTTATTTTTAGAAGTTAAAGATGTACACACTGCCCTTTCAAAAGTCTCGGGTCAGTAAGAAATGAATACTTTTATTGTTTCAACAATAAAAATACAATATAATGTACCAACGGTTTCCACAAAAATATTAAGCGGTTTTCAATATTGATAATAATCATAAATCATCATATTAGAATGATTTGTGGAGGATCATGTGACTCTGAAGACTGGAGTAATGATGCTGAAAATTCAGCTTTGATCACAGGAATAAATTACACTTTACTATATATTCACATAGAAAACAGTTATTTTAAATTGTAATAATATTTCACAATATTGCTGATTTTACTGTATTTTTGGTCAAATAAATGCACCCTTGGTGAGCAGAAGCGACTTCTTTAATCAGCATTAAGTAAATCTCACTGACCTCAACATTGTGAACACTAGTGTGACTTGACAGAAGTTGGTAAGCGAGTTGTTTTACACTAATGTGCAAGTGTTATACTGTCAAAACTCTGTGATAGATGCATATCTGAAACATTTATTAGCTGTGAACTGCCGGTGGTGAAGTGCGTTACTCTAAACACATTTCCCATTGGTTTTTACACACAGATGCTGTCCAGATATTAAATTGTAATTAACCTGGAATATTGCTTTAAGTGATTAAGTAAGAAAAGGAAATCTAATCTCCCAAATCCAGTCTTCGCCAACCTGAACAATCTGTAACGGTTAATGCATTGAAAATCAATTGCAGCTCCTTCATTCCATATGGATTTAGGGATGAGTGTATATCCCAGAGTTTGAATAAAGTTAATTCAAGTGATGAAAGCTCAAATCTGCATTTAGATGGATTGGATTCACCCTCCACGGGTTTGTCTTTCTGCAAAAACCAAGCAATTTTCCGAACTCATTAGCGTACGAGTGAATATCACTAAAACATGTCTGACTCACCATGAAATTTTAAAAACCATAAAAAATTAAGCCTATTTCCTCCCTGAATTATCACTGCCATGATGTTTACGATCTTTATTTTACAGTATTAGTGTCTTATCTTATTACAACATTTATTTTATTTACATGAGTTTAAATTAAAGGCAACAAAACAAATACTTACAAAGAAGAAAATGCCATTTAAATATATACATTTTATTATATCTTCATCATTGTAGTATTATAAATTAAACGTTATTGCATATTTGATTGAATATTATAATTAATTGCATTTGACTGCATCATAAAAGTACATTTTTTAATTAATTTCAGAATAATCCATTTTCATAAATTAATTTTAAATGATATATTTTTACTTTTTTTAGTAATATGTCATATATTAGTATATTAGACATGACATAACAATATGTTTTTTTTTTAAATTAGTAAATAAGTAAACTGAAGGCATACAACCATGACTTAGTCTATAACCATTTAGATAATTTAATCATTATCTTTATTGCATTAGGAATTACATTAAGAATTTGAGTGAATATATATATATATATATATATATAGCCACAATTACACACATATACAGTATATACAGTATATGTGTGTTTTTATATTTTGGGGTGAAAGAAGAGCTGGACATGCTGTTGACAAGTTTCACCCATATATCAAACATGAGAATACAGCCCATAATCACATTTACACACTTCCAAAAATCAATCTCCCCAGTGGCTTTATAAATAAGATTCCATCAGACACAGTAGCTGACACACACACACACACACACACACACACACACACACTCCCAGAGGGGGGTTACAGATTAATGCATTAACTGAATAACCTTTGCCAGCTCCACACACAAATAAACACAGCAGCACCTGCAGTAGTTTACACCTCTCAGTCCTCATCAGCCGTAACCACGGCAACCGCTGCTCGGTAACCAGGAGCGACGAGAGGACGGCGCTCGCTCGGCTCGATACGCTAAATCTGATTCATTCGCCAGCCGTCCAAACATGCAGCTGTAACGACACAAAGCTCTGCTGATCCGCTGCACACCTCGACTATACTGATCCTGAGAACACTCAATCTGGACGAAATCAGTCCATCAGACACTCACACTAAAAACTCTTACAAGCTGAAATAAAAGATAAATATTACACGAAAAACTTGCCTTGCCAACTAACTGAAGTAAAGGCATTAAAATACATTAAAAAAGTGACAAAAAAGTTAAATAAATATAAATTAAAGCTAAATAAAAATATCAAAAACCTAATCAAATTTACAAATGCACATAAAAATTACTGAAACTTATACTAAAATTAAAGTTAAACAGAAATATTTAAAAACAAAAAAACATTTAACAAAATTATTAAAACTAAAATTAAAATGAAAACTGAAAATATAAAAATAAACGGTAATTCCAAATATGAATATATTCTATGATAGGCCTATTGTTAAAGCTAAATATAAATATTTTATATAAAAAAAAAAAAAAACACGAATAAAAATTCTCCAGTTGGTTAATAAAGGCCTTCTGAAGGAAATCGTTTTTGTTTTTGTAAGAAAAATATCCATATTTTTAACTTTATAAACTATAATCACTGGCATCCGGTAACAGATATTATATGATATTAAAGATTATATTAATATTTAATATTACTCTGATTGTGTTCGGCTGGAAGAGGAAGTCATATACACCTAGTATAGCTTGAGTAAATTATGGAATCATTATCATTTTTTATTTCAGCTGCCAAGATAAAAACTGCACAATATTTTACTTTTCTGTGCATTTTTACACTTATTTTGGAACGTTATTTGCATGTTAATTTTATCGCATAGGTTTATTGCTTTAAGTCAGCAGTTTTTACATTAACTCGCAGCCTAACACTCTTAGTAAATAGCAGCAAGCTCCTCTCATATATCCTGAGGTCCGATCTGAAGAGGGCCGGTCTGAATTCACAGGCTCGTAAATCGTCCTGGCAGGAGGGAGTGATTTCCCATCATCCTTCAGAACGGCCACCCATCACTAAAGAGCCTAGTGAAACTGAAGCTGCCAGTGAAAACATTTGGCCTATGAAGCATTTTGTGTTTGCTCACACACACACACACACACACACATTGATCCGGTTAAACGGTAGGGGGCTTTGGCTGAGGTGACGGGTGGGTATATTATATATATATATATATATATATATATGAATTTAAAGTCCTCCTGTGGTGAAAATCCAGCTTTTAATGTTGTTTATATGTCTATGTGGTGTTTTTAATACACTTTAAGACAAAGCATGTGTAAATTCATAAGTCGACACCATTGCTGAGTATTTCCTCCTTAATCAACTAAAACTTGACTAAAAAAAGGACAAGGTTGACAAGATATGACAAAACTAACAAGGGCATTTGACACAGGACTGAGACTAAGACTGCACAATAGTAACACTAGATAGTGGTTTAAATGATCAGATCATAAAACGTTTTGAAACACCTCTATTCAGTGTTGAACACTCAATGTTAATCTCAGCGGATAACGGGGTCTTCAAGAGATATTTTAGCCAAAATTATCATTCTGTCATCATTTACACTTTCTCATGTCATTCCAAACCTGTATGGCTTTCTTCTTCGCAACATATAAAAAAAAGTAGGGATGCGCGATATATCGGCCACCATATCGGTATCAGCCGATATATGTTAATGTTTACATGAATTATATAAATATTATATAATATAAATTATATATAAAAATTTGGATTTAGATTTATCGGACAATATATTAATTATCGGCATTCAAATATAAAGAATTATCGGCATCGGTATCAGCCGATATATGTTAATGTTTATATGAATTATATAAATGTTATATAATATAAATTATATATAAAAATTTGGATTTAGATTTATCGGACAATATATTAATTATCTGCATTCAAATATAAAGAATTATCGGTTATCGGTATCAGCCAATATATGTTAATGTTTATATGAATTATATAAATATTATATAATATAAATTATATATAAAAATTTGGATTTAGATTTATCGGACAATATATTAATTATCTGCATGCAAATATAAAGAATTATCGGTTATCGGTATCAGCCGATATATGTTAATGTTTATATGAATTATATAAATATTATATAATATAAATGATATATAAAAATTTGGATTTAGATTTATCGGACAATATGTTAATTATCTGCATGCAAATATAAAGAATTATCGGTTATCGGTATCAGCCGATATATGTTAATGTTTATATGAATTATATAAATATTATATAATATAAATTATATATAAAAATTTGGATTTAGATTTATCGGACAATATATCAATTATCTGCATTCAAATATAAAGAATTATCGGTATCAGCCGATATATGTTAATGTTTATATAAATTATATAAATATTATAGAATATAATATAAATTAAATATAAAAATTTGGATTTAGATTCATCGGACAATATATCGGTTATCGGCTTTCAAATATAAAGCATTATCGGTTATCGGTATCGGTTACATGGCGTCATCATCATCTGTTGACGCCATGTCATGTTGTTTTTGAATGCGAGAACATGTCCTGTGTGAGCGGCCCATTACTTGTGTGTGGCCCTATTTTGGCTTGAATGTTTTTGAGAGAGAAAGAGTGAACCAGAACTCACCACAGCCCGCTGAAAACACCAGCAGAACCGACAGAACCTGCAGCCCACCAGCGCTCACACGCAACATCCTGAGATACAGAGAAAACAAACAAAGAGAAGAGGACAATTAGAGAATTATAAAACAACACTGGCTGCGTCTCACTTCCCACAGATAAAGCATGTACTTCACTGACAATGGGAAAGTAAACACTTTTGAGTGTGTACTAAAACAGTACAGCATCGGGGCATAAAACCTTGGCTGAATCCGAAATCGCACACTTCCCTACTATATAGTAGGCGAAAAACAGTATGTGACAAAAATAGTATGTCCGAATTCACATAAAAGTGTAGGCAAATAGTACCTACTACTTACGGAAGTGTTTCTGAAGTGTGCATACGATGGATATACCCCTTACTATACCTTTACTATCCCATGAGGCCACGGGAGAGTATTTATGAATGACAAGGAAGCGCTGGTAGGTCACATGATAATGACATCATGACAGATGTAGTACATCCAGATTATATTCTTACTACACATTCATACTATATAGAACATACTTTTTTTAGTGGTTGTGAAGTAAACACTTCTTCAAAATAAGTACCTACTCAGGAGAGTATGCGATTTTGGACGCAGCCCTTGTCTTGCATACTAGTTCACTGTGTTAGAAACATCAATTTTGACTATGGTTAACATGAAATGTTTGATTTTGCCTTTTAAAATGTCCCTTCTTCTAACACAAATAACAATACTTAAATACACTAAATGTGCTGACAATCAAACAAACCCTGACCTTTCCTTCACGCACATGCACACTAAATACTATAAAGCACTAATATTTGGAAAAAAAAACACATAAGAGAAACACAACAGTCGGTGAAGTCATCACACACGCACAGCATGCGGATGGGAAATGACAAACAGAGGTTTATTAGACAGACTGTGTGTCCTTTATAAAGGAGATGAGAATATGAATATTAATGTCGTGGCAGGGTGCTGGTAAGGAACGTTTCTTTTTTGTAATCCAGCACTAGCCACCCGTCAGACACACCAACAAAACACTCTCAGAATAGTAATAAGCTGCTTCATCCTTTCATTGTTTTACTGAACTTCTCCTCTCTCCCTCTCTCCCTCTCTCTCTCTCCCTCTCTCTCTCTCTCTCTCTCTGTGGGTGGTCTGTCTTTTAGTATCCTTCACGCCCTCTCTAATCCTGCTCAGACAGGAAATGTCTGGCTTCTGTAAAATTGCTTTGTAGCCCGTCTCTCTTAAGTGTAATGAAACACGGATACAAATTTAATACTCGTCTCCCACACTGCAGCACGAACCAGCTACAGCCTAGTAGCTACAAAGAACACCACAGTAAATGCTTAGCAACGCCCTAACAACCACTCAGAACACCCAAATAACCACCTAACACTGTCAAGTTCCTATCATCGCCCTAGCAACCAACTATAACATCCCATCAACCACCCAGCAAATGCCCTAACGACCCAGAACCCTTAGTAACTGCTTAGCAACACCCTAGAGACCACCCAGAACCCCTAATAATCACCCAGCAAGGCAGTAGTAACCACCCAGAACCCCCTAGTAACTGCTAATCAACACCTTAGAGACCACCTAAAACCCTCAATAACCACTTAGCAATACTCTAATAACCCCAGAACACCCTAGTACCCTAGTAATCAACCAGAACCCCTAACAATCCCATAGCAATACCCTAGTAACCACTCAGAACCCCTAGTGATTTAGCAACGCCCTAGTGACCACCCAGACCCCCTAATAACTGCTTACGAACAACCTTAGAGACCACCTAGAAACCCCCAAACAATCCCCTAGCAATGCCCTAGTAACCACCCTGAATGCCCTAGTAACTAATCAACTCCCTAGCAAACATTCAAAACTCCCTAACAACCACCTAGTATTGTCAGCATTGTCTAGTAACTGCTTAGTAAGATCCTAGCAACACCCTAATGACCACCCAGAACCCTCTAACAACAACAACCTAGCGATTCCCAAGTCACCACCCAGAATGCCCTAACTAATCAACTCTCTAGAAAATATCTAAAACTCCCTAACAACCACCTAGCAATGCCCTAGTAACCACCCAGAATGCCCTAGTAACTAAGCAACATCTAAAACTACCAAACAACCACCTAGCAATGTCCTAATCACCACCCAGAACACCATAGTAACTGCTATGTAACATCCTAGCAACAGCATAACCACCTAACAATACCCTAGAAACTATCCAGTACCACCAAGTATCTATGCAACACCCTAGCTACCACCTAGAACCCCTAGCAACTAGGGCTGTCGCGGTGAAGGAATTTCCCTTGCGGTAATTTTGAGTGGCTCAATAGCGCGGTATGCAGTATTATCGCCATTTATTTATTTATTTATTTAGATACATTTATATTTATTTGTTGCTTTATAAATAGGTTTTACCATGTGGTCAGCATGCACAAAAACGAGTAGCCTACATTTTCAGTAACCAATGTAACCGAAACTAAACAGCGTCTCTGCGCATTGAAAGGCTGTCAATCAGCGCGCATTACATTGTTACGGCAACGGACTGTCTTTGAGTGAATCATTAAACCGTTCATTCAACGAACACGTTCAAAAACGCTGATTCTTTAAAAGATAGTAATGAAACAAGTTGTTAAGCTCCACTTTTCAAGGCTGAGCTGACCAGCAATGCGTCGCATGGGTAACGCTGAAGCTGACGCTTAAATGGCATTGATTCAATGCGTGACTGTCACGATCCACACAAGAACAGAGGAAAAGTAGATCCAATTCCAGTAAGTTTAATAAGGGAAAACCGTTACATCAATATCCAGTCCAGGCAGGGGTCAAAACCAAAGTAGCAATCAAACATAAACAGGCACAAGACAAACAGGCAAGAACAGAACTCGGAAGTGCCGTGATAAATACAAGGACTCCGTGACATATACTAAAACAGACAGGGTTATATACACAGGGAATTGACAATGCTAATGGGGAATTGGCTGAGTGCAATGATTAGTGACAAGGGACAGCTGAGTGCAATGAAGAAACAAGGATCGTGGGGAATGTAGTTCAGAATGTGACAGACACCGTGGGGAAGGAGGACATCTAGTGGTGACCCAGGGAACACAAACCAGACACTGTGACAGTGACTCGCTGCTTTTTGATTCCCGCGGCTTCCTCGCGCTGTGGAATGCTGACCAGCGCTGTCGCTGATGCCATTCACGGTAAATCCCCTTAAACGTTAAGAGGATGACACGACAAATATTTCGCTTTCCTTGGACACGGAAAGCTTTTCACGCATATGACTTGACTTGACCTCAAAGACAGACGCAGGTAATCGCACGCGCTCAGTCGATCTCTCTCATTTACTGTCTGTAAGTCTTAAGAGCAAATCAATGAAGCCTCTGCCTCTGTCTTATTATCATTATTAACTTATTTAACATTCAATACACAAGCACAAAGTTCAAAACAAGAAGGGTATAGCCTTATGAAAAAAGAAAACATGCGAATATCGCGGTTGCTACGGTTACTTGCATTCCTCTGCGGTTGGCTTCTCAGTAGCGCGGTTTTACAATTTTGCTGTTATCGCGACAGCCCTACTAGCAACACCCTAGTAACTATCTAGTACCACCTAGTAACATAGCAACACCCTAGCTACCGCTTAAAACCATCTAACAACCATCTAGCTATTCCCTAGTAACTATCCTGAACCCCCTAGTAACTTAGCAACACCCTATCGACCACCCAGAACACCCTAGTAACAGCTAAGTAACACCCTAGCGACCAACCAAAACCCCATAACAACCACCTAGCATTGCCCTAGTAACCACAGAGAACACCCTGGTAACTGCTAAGCAAAATCCTAGTGACCAAACACCTAGCAATGCCATAGTGACCACCCAGAACACCCTAGTAACTGCTAAGCAACACCCCAACGACCAACCAGAACCCTATAACAACCACCTAGCAATGCCCTAGTGACCACCCAGAACACCCTAGTTACTGCTAAGCAACACCCTAGTGACCAACCAGAACCCCATAACAACCACCTAGCAATGCACTAATAATGACCACCCAGAACCCTCTAGTAGCTTCTTATAAACAACCCTAGCGACCACCCAGAACACCCTAGTAACTGCTTAGCAACGCCCTAGCGACCACCCAAAACACCCAAGCCAATGAATTATCTAAGGAAAGCTGTCTGGCTCACTCAACATCATGGAGTTGTAACGACTGAGCATGAGGAGGCCTCACCAGGTTCACGAGTGTGTGTGAATCTGGTGTCAGTGTGAAGTGGTCGCATGCGGCGAGGACTCGCTCCCTGATCTCTCCCAGCTGGTACCAGCATCCCGACACTCTGCCAACAGCTCACACACACACACGCACACACACACACACACACACACACACACACACACTCTGCCAACAGCACCTCCACTGGGAAACATGGAGAGAGAATATGTGCCAACTCATGCCTACAGAATCCACCCAGCATTTAAGAGCCAAACACAACCAGATAGAGAGAAAGACGCAAATAAAAGAGGGATTGAAGACTTATTTACAGGCATGGGAAGGTCGTGCACCAGCTCAGCTTGAGCATTGAAACGTCAGATGAGTTTCTGAGCGAGTGAACAGCTATTCTCTTGACTGTAAACTCAGACTCGCTGCAGCTCCAGGCGTTTAGCATTACAATTCCTGAAAGATTCAGCAGCGTTTTTGTCTGAGGTGATTTAGCTCGCATCGGTTAGCTGAGCTATTTACAGCGGTAACTAGAGACACAGCTGAGGCCGATTCAAGAGCGCGGCTTTAACCAATCAAAAACTAACTTTAGCTGGACAATAACTTTATTCTAGAGCGGCTGTAAAGCCAACACAATCTCTGTTACTTTCATTTCCTATTATCACTGTAAAGCTGCTTTCAAACAATCTATATTGTTACAGTTTTTTCCAATTGCTAACACACTAAAATGACACGCACAGCACAATTATTTAAACTGAAACCTCTTCTCAAGTCTCCAAAAGTCTAAACACATTTTCTGCTTTACACACATTTTGCAATTCTAAATGGCACTTTTTAAACGCACTAAACACGGTTCTGCGTAACACACAACAATCTGACATAAAGTCACATGTTTGCCATTTCAAAACACTGCCATTCAAAATGACATGATCTGATTGGCCGATACATGTGTCACCTGACCAAACACCTCAATGCTTAATGTTAACACTTCAATCTTTTTCAGTTTATTGTTTTTTTGTGAGCATATTTCTGTTCAGTCCAATGTAAATATATCTCCTGTGCATATGTTGCACTGACTTTTTTGGTGAAAAATAATTAAAAATAATGTTTCAACAGCATGTGTGTGTGTGTCTGCAAATATTTCTGTGCATGTGAACAATCTGAAGAATTTTCTGCAATTTGAACTATTTTAGTATTATGGCAAAGCATACTAAAGATGAGAGTGCTCTTCATTATGACCAACAGTGTGTAGTTGGTTAGACAAAAATCTGCTAATATGAATGAAGTGTGCGCCATCTCGTGCAAAAGTTTGATTTTGATAATGCTATATGTAGTTTTGGTTGCAGTGCTGCAAGGATATATGAGGTATTTTGCAGATTGGGTGTGTAGTTTTGTGAATTATGTGAAGTATTTTGATAAATCCAGCCTAGTTTGCAAAATTGTGTGTTAGCAATTGGAAAAAACTGTAAAAGCGCTATATAAATGAAGGGTGACTTGACTTGACTTGACCAATAATGATACTGGAACTGCAGCATTTATGATAAGCAAACGGCGAGCAGAACTGTGTGTTTATGGGACGTATCAAAGCGGGATAGTAGCCTGTAGTGTGTTTACTGACCGTTTCATGCACAAATACAGCAAACACACGGGTTTCTTATCAGCCCACCTGGAAATAAACTTGTGTTTACAAGGTTGATACGGCATGGAAGAACTAAGCACTGGATTTCCAGCATGAGTAGATGAAAAAATCTTTTGTGAGTGAGTAAGTGTGTGTGTGTGTGTGTTTGTGTGAGTGTGTCTGAGTGTGTGAGTATGTGTGTGTGCGTCTGAGTGCAAGTGTGTGTGTATGTGTGTTATTTCTCTTTCTATTTCTATCTCTTGATTTTAAGATACCTGAGCTGTGAAAAAGCAACATCTGAGCAAAAAAAAAAAGATAAAAACATCTGACTGACAGCTTGCAAAACAAGTTATGTGTCAGACTTACAAAGATATCAGTGATATTTAGTTTGAAATGTCAGTTGAGTCACTTTACGTGATTATAAATGCAATGAGTGTTTTTCGTTTTGTTTTTTGAGGCGTCTTCATCTGCATCTTTTGAAGAAGAACGGAAAGGAACTTTAAAAATGAGTCAGAGTGAATAAAATCAATATAATGTGACATTTTAAATAGAGAATAACAAACAAAAATCACTGTGCTTTTAGTTTTAACATTTATATTGCAACCTTCATGATCTAGAAAACGGTGGAAAGCGATATGAAAGTCATGCACATAAATACTTTGATGAAACAATGAATATATATATATAAATAAAAAACCTACATTGATGTAGGATTTACTTTGAAACAATTTTCACTCAGAAATTTCACAAATAATTACAAAGAAATGTCAAGTAACATTGAGTTAAATGTGAAATTTTGAAGTAGAAAGACTGAAATGGTATATATTCTTGCAAAACGAACCCCATTAATCTTTGTTTTATTTACATCTTAGAAAAAAAAATGTTCCAGTGTTTGGGCAAAATAATTAAATGGGATTATTGAAAAAAAGTCCCATTGCATTCATCTTTTCTTCATTGTCCTCCAGTCTTTTGTGCACTGAAACGGCTGTGCAATTATTTGTGATTCTTCCAAATTGGTCTATTATTGTGGAATCAAATATATCAGATAAACTCACCTTTAACTGACAAGTAAAAAAAACTTTACCTGTAGATGGTTCTTAAGATGCAAATCTACAAAAAGAGGCCAGCAAAGTAAATCAGACAAGTGGTGTGTCGATGTAAGAAGTTTTTAAACATGCAAATGTGAGTTAAAGAGGATCTGTTATGTTTTTTTCCATGTTCATCTTTGTTTAGTGTGTAATGCTGCTGAGTCCTTCTCTATATCAGTGTCAGTGTTTCTGAGCTCCTGAAACGCCTCCATTGTAGTCTTGAGTTTCTTCCGGGAACGAACACGTCACAATATTCCTCATTTAAATAATTAATATGCAGAATAAAGGGGCGGGGCCTGGTTGAGTTAGTTAGTAGTGTGTTAAACTGGCAGTTATGGTAAGGGGCGGGACATTTCCCAAACACACTGGAATCGCTCAACCAATCACAACACACTGATCCGGCCGACCAATCAGAGCACAGTGTGCTTTTCAGAAGGAGGGGCTTCATAGAGACAGGAAGTAAACAGAGCGTTACTGACAGACTGGGAAGAGAGGAGCCGCAACAATGGAGAATATGAGGAGAATAATCAACATTCAAGCAGGAAACCCTGTTCTAGTAGAGCCTGAAAACAACATCAAGACTTTGTAAAAGAGCATAATATGTCTTCTTCAAAGCTGAAAATGAAAAAGGCCTTTAGTTAGTTTGAGTTTGAGCTCAGACACGACTGACAGTTTCTCAAGTCCCTCACCATCATGAATCAAACACTGCTTTAACACAATCCAATGCTCAGACTAGTTAAACCCTCGTCAGCCAAAGCCTGAGCGTCTTTGTCAAGTGAATTTAAAGCCCAAAGGCTTTGCATTTCTAATATTTGTGATGGATTCAGTGGCTCTTAATTCCACTTGGCATTTTCTGATTAAATCAGCTTCTGTTTTCCAGTCCTCCGCTTCTACATCCAAAACACCCACAGCTCAAACCCAGCGCCAGCGGCTCCCTCCCCGTGTGACTTCATCAAAGTGAGACGTGGCTGACAATGATGCGGTCAGGCGTCTGCGGCTGGTGTGTGTGAGTGTGTGTGTGTGTGTGTGTCAGCTGCAGTAATTGGCTGTTGCTGCTGCCTCTTGCTGTTGGTGTTTGGCTGGTTTTTGTGAGTCCAGACTCAGTGCCGGATGTCTGAAGGAATGAGGACAGATGTGAGGATAGATATATAGATATATAGATATATAGCAGGGTAAATCATTGAGCTGCATGATTAATCTCTAAAAGATCATGATCTCAATTCAAACCCCCACACGATCTTATTCCTAAATGACAATGATTCGCCTGTGTCTATTAAACCTTTGACAAAATCACACCATTATGAACCAGCTTCACAAACAGTCTTTTCAACCACACAATATCATTATTTCAGTGTTACAAATTAAAAAAAATTCACAGAAGTACTGAGATATAAGTGTATAGTTTGGATAATTAACACTGATGTCTACGATTGTAATCAAAATAGAGTAAATCACCTTTTGAAAGTAACTTGACGCTTCAAATAACGATTGTATCAGTTATATCGTTACACCAGTAGGTGGCGACAAGTGACTGTTAAAAATGTGTTTTCATTGAATCATTCATTCAAGAGATTCGTTCAAAAATGCTGATTCATCCAGTAATGAAACGAGTCATTGAATCATTCATTCAACCTGATTTTTTAAACAGTTCATTCAGATTAATTAAACATTTTAAATAGACTGCAGCAATTTACAGTTTATTTTATTTTATTCAATTTTATTTATTCACTAAAGCACACTTTGTACCTGTTTGGTGCTTCACCTCTTTAATATCCTTCTTATATTTAATTCAATTCATTCAAAAGTATCAATAGAAATAGTTCAATCCAGTGCTGTAATTATGAACAAAAACTGAAATTAAAAATCTTTTTCGTTACCTGAAATAAAGCTGAACTAAATTAAAATATAAATATTAGATGGAAAACCCTAAATGAAAATTAGAAATGTTGCTTTGGCAAATAAATGAAATAAAATAATTTTAAGTTGAAGTACTAAAATGAGTAAAATTGAAATATAAATAAATTAAAGCTAAATAAAAATATATTTAAAAAAAAAACTTGTTAAAAGATGTGTTAAAAGAAATGACAAAAGCACATTACAAAATTACTCAAACTTAAACTAATATTAAAATGAAAACATAATTACTATAATAGCATATAAATATTATTAAAATAACTGCTTCAGTCTCTATAAAAGTGGATTATTTTACACAATAATTCTTTAAGGTGTATTTTTATGCATTTTAGATTATTGCATCCTTAGTAAACATAATGATTGCATAAAGATGTAAATATGCATAAAAATACATAGTAAACAAAAATATTGCATGTTGCATTTTTTGCATATTAGATTATTACATACTCAGCATAGCAACATGCTAATGCTGTTTGTGCTGCCTATACAGTTTCACACGGGTCACTAAGTAATGCAGATCAGTGTGAGCGCAGCCGTGACGAGCGCAGATTCACTGATGTGGTCAAAGAGTTTCGCTCTGAGATGTTTTCAGCCTCGGTGTAATTCTAATGGGCTTGTGCGGCTCATCAGCACATCTGAGAGAAGATAATGAGAGATAATGAGCATTTCGCTCCACTCGAATGCCTCTACAGGCTCAAAGCGGGACGGAGACATTACAACAACAAATAACCTCTAACACAACACACCTCAGGAGGTTTCAGAGTCAGAATGCCATCAAACTCTCCAGAGTCAAACTACATTTTCATATATATATATATATATATATATATATATATATATATATATATAGAACTTTAGACGACACGCTAACACTAGGGTGACCATGCGTCCTCTATTTCCCAGACATGTCCTCTTTTTGGACCTTAAAAAATGCGTCCGGCCTAATGATGGGTCGGTCATGAATGATTCGTTCATTTTGAACGAATCTTTAATATGACTCTGGACTACTGAGTTGTCTCAGAGAGTGATTCGTTCATTTTGTGTTGACCGCGCATGTGCAACATCCTATGGGTTCTGTACTGGAAACAGACATGATTAGTTCATCTCTCGAGTCTTCGGGTTCGGGTCCGAGTCTTTCGTTTTCCTGTCAGTCCCATAGAGGATATGCTGAGAGAAATGTTTAGTTCATGTCTCGAGTCTTCGGGTCTGATTCTTCTGACTCTTTCGTTCTTTTGTCATGTGATGAACGAACGACTCAAACCCGAAGACTCGAGAGATCAACTAATCAGTTCTGTATCCGGTACCGACTGCATAGCTCAGTTTATGAGGATCACGGGATGAACGAATGACTCGAACCTGAAGTCTATAGACTCAAAACGTGAACTAATCAGTTCTGTGTCCGGTACCGACAGCATAGCTCAGTTTATGAGGATCACGGGATGAACGAACGGCTCAGATCGGGAGGTGAGGTAAACTAATACATAGCCTGAAGACCAAGATAAATTAATGAATCATTTCTGTTTCTCATAATTTGGCCTTTTCTTCGCATTGCAATTTTTTTCTTATTCTAAATGCGATCAACATTTGATGTGTTTGGGGAATTTGGCTAACATGTACCATTTTAAATACATTCTGCTGAAATGAACGAAATGACTCGAAAAAAGATTTGTTCATAGATGAACGAGATTCAAAGATCCGAGTCAGTAAAATGATCCGAACTTCCCACTACTAGGTCGGGATTTCTAGATCAACCAAAATGTCCGGGATTTGGCTTTTGCTTTCTACAGTCGTCGTTTTTGCATTGCTTTAGGTCCCGCCTTCTTGCACGCCACCATTGGTCAGTGGGTCATGTACGTAACGCAAACATTGGTCAAACTGCATCTCAGTCATTGCTCTGAGCAGCAGGAGAGCACAAGAGAGAGACAGAGCTTGCTTATCAACAGTGGCACATGGCTCCTGAACAGCCTAAAAAAAGCCCAAATGTAAATTCACAGACGATTTACAGAGAAAATTCCCGTGTTTTCGTCTCGGTCGGGATCCGTGTGAAGCAGAATGCATGACCTGCAAAGCTGGCATAAAGGTGCTGGCGACCTAGAAGCCCACATAGGGAAAGTATACAAGAGAACATCCAGAGGATTGAAAGTATTTTTACTGAAATAGTGTAGTAGATGTTTTATTTGATTTTAACCAATGGCCATGAAAAGAAACAGTGTCATGTATAAGGTGTTAAAAGCTAAACTATTATTACTTTTTTATATATTATTCTACTGTCGCGGGCCAAATGTTGAATGGAAAGGATGTATTAGTTTATGTATTAAAGTACAATAATAACATAGTTGCAAGGTTGGGAATGCATTTGTCAAGTATTTTTTTATGCATTTGTCAAGTATTTTTTTATGCATCCCCCCCCCCCCCCCCCTCACTTATGAAAACTAAAATATGTTCACCCTAACTAACACATATGCTAACACACATGCATTTCCCATTCCATCTGTTTATCACACACTGCCTCTGTTTGCAGTTCTGTCTCTCTCACTCAGTCAGTCAGAGTGAGTGAAAGTGTTTCTCATCTCACAAGCCCACACACATCCGAATGAAGTGTCTCTCCTAATCAAACCAGTTCAAATCTAATCCGGTTCTGGAGCAGCACTGACATTTACATGCAGGAAAGTCTGTGGGAGTCAAAACCACCCGTGAGAAAGACAAACCACACATCTCACGCATATATCCAGGGCTTGACATGCACTGTCACTCACCATTCACTGTTTTCCAAAGTTACTGGCCACTCAGTATTTCACTGGCCACAATTTTGACATTGATAGACTGCCATATAGATATTTTTAATATTAGCCTATCTCATAATTTGGCAGCCGGTATATTAGGCTGCTGTCCCTTTAAGACCTGACGCACGGATCCGTTATACTGTTTTATATAGCCGATTTACTGGTCTTTATGTGCACGCACTTTGGGTGTTTGAGCACAAAATCTGCAGGAATGAGTAAAACTATGCTCAATACGGGACAATATCGGGATGGATACAGATACGGTTCGCTGATATATCATGCATCCTTAACATAAACTTAAAAAAACAAATGGAAATTAGAAATGTTGCTTTGGCAACTAAGTGAGTTTAAGCTGAGGTACAAAAATTACTAAAACTAGTAAAGTACTACATAACAAAACAATCAAAACTTTAACTAAAATTTAAATGAAAACTGAAAATATAAAATAAAACTTAACTCTAAATATTAATAAACACTACAATTGTCACGTGTGGTATCGAAGCTCACGAAGACAATGAATACACAGAATAATCTACTCAGGAGAAACAGCATAGACATACAGTGACGAAAACGGACAGAGAACGAGGGAGAACACAAACACAGGGTTTAAATAATCAGGAGAACTAATGACATAATTGCCAGAACAGATGAATGAAATCAATAATCAGACACACTGGGAAAAGCACAAAACGTAGAAACCCTCACAATAATAGTATTGGCTACGAACAATGCCAAACTAACACTGCTTGGTACATAGATACACTTGTAAAAGTCAATGCAGAAATGGATTCAATACAGTGTCATCCTCTCAATTATCGAGCATCATGTGACACTGAACATGTAAAACAAACAGGTTTGAAGATGATGATGAACGACTGCATTTGTCCCTGCATGAAGAGACTCGTAAATCTTCCTCACTGAAGGAGCACATAAACAAAAGCAGCGACGCTCATGGTGTAAATCAAACGGGTTTACAACACGACTCAGACTCAGAGTATATGAAACATCTCCAGTCTGCAAGAATCAGATAAACATGCAGAAAATCTGCTGTATAATAATTATTATAATAATATGCTAGAGCTCCATGATTAATCATTAAACACCCATGCTTCCTAAATGCCATTGATTTGGCTTATTAAACCTTTTTTGTCTATTAAACATTATTTCTGTTATAATTCAAATGATCACAGAAGTACTGGGATAAAAGTGTATAGTTCGTATATATACACTGATGTCTATAGAAGTGATAAAAATAGAGCAAACCAACCTTTTGAAAGTAATTAGACACTTCAAATAAAGATTGTATCGTTACATCGTTACACCAGTAGGTGGCGACAAGTGACTGTTAAACATGCATTTGTCATTGAATCATTCATTCAAGAGATTCGTTCAAAAACACTGAAGAGAAGTATTTATGAGTCATTGAATCATTCATTCAAGCCGAATTTAAAAAAAAATATTCAAAATTAAAAAAATGTTTAATATAGTCTGCAGCAATTAAAATTTTGTCAGAACCTCTAGTAACTTACACTAGTAAAATAAATTATTTTGTTTATTTGTCTGTTCAGAATCGTGGGAGAATCGCAATCTCTGTTTGAAACAAAACAATCGTGAGTAAGGAGGGCAAAAAGTGCCCTACTCCATGTTTTTAATCATTGTAATGATTAGTGCAATATTTTATTTTATTTAGAGTTTTTACAACGTGCAATATTATTATTATCTATTACAATGTGTATTTATTTAAACTAGAAAGGTTATTTATATACAGTCTTTTTTTTTTTTTTTGCATTCTTTGCATTTTTAAAATGTTTTGTTGCTCTCTGCTCTACCTTAAAATATATATATTAATTTAAAACCTGACTCTGAGAAACGCACAAGAATTCCAATGTACCTGTACTGAAACGTACCTGTGCAAATGGCAAGAAACTTTGAACTTTGATTCTCAGTTTCTCCAGAATCGTGCAGCTCAATAATACGCTATACTCAGAACCAAGGGAATATCACATGACCCCTGCTCAGGTATAAAACATATACTACTCCTTTTTAAAACAATGTGAATCAGTCATGAAACATGACCAGAACGAATATATGTATATGTTCAGTACAAAAAAATAGAAAAAATAACTGCACAAATCGAACCGTTTCTGCATTTTTTCTGAGGTCTTGAAATGTTAAGCACAACCATTCTTACATTAATTGGCACATTAAATTAAATGTGGAAAATGAAGACTGCATTTATGAAAGATTTCCACAGAAACTCATTTTGCTCGTGTTTTATGAACGAAGCCCAATGCAAAACACTAACAAACAACATATGCAATCTTTATTAGTAAAATAACAATAACAGACAAAATGAATAAAAACACTTCAAAGGAATGCGAATGCAATACATGCTTTTTTTTAATACGTGACACATGCATGTTTTGTATGCTTGCAGCTTAAGTACTCAAATAGGCCTATAGCCTAAAATAAAATGCAGATCGATTAAGCACAGTTTTAAAATCTCAACTAAGCTGGGGCCAATTCATCTCAGAAAAATACGTCTTTACAGAGGAACAAACAGATGAAAGTCTCGCCAGTGGCAATAACCGGTCCATGGCCAATTACTGAAGCACAGCCGAGAACAAAAGCCGAAGACAAGATCACCTCGAAAGGAGGAGAAACATGAGATAATGAAGCTTTAAGCCAGAGGCCGACCAGCCGACGCATCCAGAGAGACAGACAGATTAATAGTCAGACTTAGCATTATCCACACCAATAACTCTACACACGGTGGATATGAGCTTAATATAGCCAGCGGTCGCAGGAGCCGAGCATCTGACGGTGAACAGGCTGGCGCTCCGAGGGTTAACCGGCTGTCTGGTTGCCATGGTTACTCTGGAATACCGGGAGACTCAAACTAACCGTGGAGGGAAAAGGAGGAAAAAAATCCTCTATTGTCTTTTGCATATGGATAACGGTGCGACTCTGCGTCTTCACACGTTTCTATTGAAGCTTTTTAAGGTCTGATTAAAAAGAAGAATCACATGTTTAGATAATTGCATTTAATAAAGGCTGAAAAAAATACAAAACAGGATTATATCTGTATCTATATCTTAAAATATCTGTATATTTATGAAATAGTGTTATTAAAAACAAGTGTTATTTGACAATATTATGGATTATTTTATTTGTTTTAAATGCTAATTTTAAGAATAACTAGCGTTAAATTGACATTAAAGAGCAGAACAAGTCTGACTGTTAATTTTGAATAAAGAATAACTGGCATTAAAACGATATACTAAAGACAGCAAAACAAGACTATTAATACATCCATTGTAAAAAGTGTCAATGTTCTGTTGACACTTACAGACGCTTTATATCTGATCTGAACCCTTTCATTCATGCATCCTAATATATTCATGCTGATTTAGTTGCTTCAATAAAAACAGTAAATTTATATGCAATTTCCAAATGACTACTGTTTAATTTAATGAGCACATTTGCACACATCTGCCTCAGAAACATGTCAGTGATGTCAAACACACATTGATATGAGCGTCTGTCTGGTGTCAGGCGAGGAGAACGGACTATAAACACAGAGACACTGAGACGCTTCCTTTGTTTGACGGTTCCTCTCATTAACAGGCGCGAGGGGGGCTGAGGGGGGCTAGGGGGGCTGAGGGGGGCTGGAGGGGGACTGAGGGGGGCTGAGGGGGGCGGGAGGGGGGCTAGGGGGGCTGAGGGGGGCTGAGGGGGGCTGAGGGGGGCTGGAGGGGGGCTGAGGGGGGCTGGAGGGGGGCTGAGGGGGGCTGGGAGGGGGGCTGAGGGGGGCTGGGAGGGGGGCTGAGGGGGGCTGGGAGGGGGGCTGAGGGGGGCTGGAGGGGGGCTGAGGAGACCTCCTGCGGACCGCTGGACCAGAGACAGTTAAACACAGAATAATAGCAGGTTCCTGTGCTTGTGAAATGGGGTTTACATTAGTGGAAGTCATTATCAATGCATGTAAAAGACATCCAGAGACACTAAACTGCAATTGTAAACACATACAAATGAAGACAGTTTTGTTTCAGTGCAATGCTTTTCAAAATCAGAATGAAATTTATCGACAAGGAATTTGTCTTGAAAATGATTGTGTGTGTGTGTATAACACTTTACTTTAAGCCTATATATATAATGCATTATAAAAGTATTTTTAATGCATTCATATTTTTGGTCATGGGCATTAATTATGCCTTGTAATGCACCTTATGATCTCATGAATAATTATAACCACAGTTTAATACATTATAATACTTCTCCATTCATTGTCACACCTTTAGAAAGTAAAATGCATTAAAATACATTCAGATGAAACAAGGAATCTGCAAATATAGGCTTTAAGTAAAGTGTTACCTTTGTGGAAATTTATGTAGATTCTCTACCAATAATAACATGAACAAAAAATGTATTAAATTACTCTCTTATTCTTTCTTTTCTTAGGATGATGTGGAAAAATAAGTCCTTCTGAAGACACAACTATTGTACCTAATGTTAGGTAACATGGTAACATCTTAAATTATCTAGTTTGATTGACATCTAAAGTCTAATTTATTTAATCATTTGAATAAATCCACCACATTACACCAACATCAAGTTTCTCATCACCGTAAAGCCAGAGTCTCATGAAGTAACATTACATCAACAAGAAGGAAGCATTCATGTCTGAACAACGACTAAACACATCTAACTCAACATTAATAATGAAGATCTGACAGGTTATTCATGTAAAGACATTAACAAGACATTAGCATTAGAAGGACACAGATTAATATTCCCACAAACACATTCTTGGGTTTGTGAATGACAGTAATGCTTCGGAAATGATTCTGTAGGTCACATGATGACAGTGACAACATGCCGGATGTAGAACGTCCCAGATTACATTCATACTACACACACTCACACACTCATCACATGTAGATTAATGTCCAGTAGTTTCAGTGATAGTGAAGTGACTGACGCTCGGGAGCTGTCCGGTGCTGAAACACACTCACACACACACTACAGGGACATTTTTAACCCTTACTTTACATTTTTTAAGTTAAAGTAATCTTGATTTTTCTTTTTTTAAAACTTCACATCCAATTTAACTCTTTCCCCGCCAGTGTTTTAAAAAAAACGAAACAAAAACGTTGCCAGTGCCAGCATTTTTGATCATTTCAACAAAACTTTCATGGCCCCCAGAATATTTTTGATGTCTGAATATCTGAACATGCATATTGAAAAGAAAGAACAGCTTCGATATGATATGTGTGAATATATCTCTCGCTGCTCATAAAGGAATCTGATATATCTAGATCCAAACTCCCAGGCAATTCCCACAGTAATGCTCATATACGCACCGTAAGCAGCGTACAGAAAATACAGATGTTAAACTAAGGAGAAGACAAATGTTCCTAGGGACGACTTCTATTCCCAAACCTCATTTACTGCACACACACACACACACACACACACACACACACACACACACACACACACACACACACACACACACACACACACACACACACATTCTTGTACATCTATCTTTATGAGGACATTCATTGACACAATGCAATCTCTAGCCGCTTACCCTAACCTTACCCATCACAACTAAGTGCCTAACCCGACCCCTGACCCTAAACCGACCCTTAACCTCATTATAACCTTATCCCTAAAACCAAGTCTTGACCCTCAAACAGGCCTTTAAAGGCTCTCAGAAACTGAGGACTGGCCAAAATGTCCTCACTCCAATGGTCTAAAACTCAAACTGGTCCTCACAAAGATAGTTGTACAAGTACACACACACACACACACACACACACACACACTAAGACAGTTGGTCTGATCTCAAACACCTTCAAACCTTCATGTCTTCTATTGAACTAGAGACCCTCCAGCAGGGCAATACCAATTACCCACAATCCCATATAGGGAAGAAAAATCACAAATTAGATCTCTATACAATCTAAGTAGTTTCTCCTAGACGGTAATGCGATTAAAGGCCGGGCAATGGAGCCGTTTGCTGAAGTCCCCTGCTTTCCAAATGTGCTCCTCTAGAGGTTTGAAGGATCTCAAAAATGTCTCAAACTCTTTTCCAAGACCAAATTCTGCAATGAAAATTGCATTTGTCAGATTCAGTGTGAGCAATACATGTTTGTTCTGGGGCTACGGCACATGCACATGAACTTCACAAATGTTTTAAAAGCAAACCGGTTATTTCAGCCCAGCGGTGACTCAGCAGGTGTTAATGAACTGATGTTTAACTTAATTAAACCAGCATGAACTGTGACAAACATTATCAGAAGATTCTGCGTGTGTGCGCAGCGGCCCTCGACAATGAGGGAACGCATGGGGTTGATTTCACTATTCATACAACCTGCCATATCATCTAAAAATAGTGCTTCCAAAGAGGATTTCACAGCCTGAGAACATTTTCAAGAGTTAGTTCATGCAAAAATAAACAATAATGCCATAATTTACTCACTCTCATGTTGTTCCAAACCTGTATGACTATTTCATGGAGCACAAAGGCTGGTCTTTTCCATCAAATTATAGAATAAAATGGCCTTCAAGCTAAAATAAAAAAACATACAAGTATACTAGTCCATATTTCGTCAGTTTAAGTCCCCCTGTGGCTAAATCCAGCTTTTAATGTAGTTTATATGTCAATTTTAATATGCTTTAAGACAAACCATGTGTAAATTCATAAGTCGACTCCATTGCTGAGTATTTTCTCCTTAAAACTGCAGTGAACCAAAGACAGTCTCAAAAACACGCTTTGAAATCGCTGGTGTTTCTGACGTCACAAACTACCTTGTAACCAATCAGATCAACGTGTGATCGTCAACCAGTGGATCTCTGAGCTGAGTGAGTGAGTGGAGGCGGGGCTCATTTGCATATTCATAGAACCGCACATACTAAATGAGGCAAGGGTGTCGGGTTACATCAGAGATATTTTAAGGCATGAAGACATTTGAAGAAGGAAAAAACTTTTAAATATGTCATTTTGGTGATCAAAGATGAGTTTTAAGGGATAAAATTAAGGACTACAGGGGGACTTTAAATTATTTTTATAAATCAGCCTTCACGTCTTTCTGAGGGTTTTCCAAAAACTTAACCAATGAACAGTATTCAAAAGTAAAACTAAACTTGATAGGCTCCAATTAATGGAATCAAATCGCAAGCTTTTGAATAGAAATCGAATTGAATTTTTTGTCAATCCCCAGCCCTCCTTTAAACAATGCTTTCACAACACTACATTGTTTCAAAACAGCTTTTTTTATTTATAAAATAACAGTGTTAATGTTGTAAAATTCATCAATTATGAAACCAATTCAATTGCAGCAAGGAACCATGGATTGTATGGGGAAATCTTAGTGTGAATTATCCTGTCAGGAGCGTATGCATTACAGCATAACCACAGAACACAGCTGAAAGGTTCTGGAAGAGACATGTTTGTTCCTCGGGTGTCTCAGAAACCCTCCTGTGAACTTACACACATCCAGACACAATTCATTATGCATGAGCCAACAGCGTGTTCTGCTTGTGTGTTTGCACACAAAGGTTACAAGTGTGTGTTTGTTTCTGTGCTTTTTACTTCTCCTGAAATAAATATGTGGCATCAGCACAAGTAAAACTGACCACACTGCTAATGTGTTGTGGGTGGTTGCCAGGGCGTTGCTAAGACTTTGCTATGCAGTTGCCTGGGCATTGTGGGTGGTTGCTAGGGCATTGCTAAGCAGTTTACAAGGGTGCAGTTGCTAGGGTGTTGCGGGTGGTTGCCAGGACATTGCCATGCAGTTGCTAAGACTTTGCTATGCAGTTGCTTGGGCATTGTGGGTGGTTGCTAGGGCGTTGCTAAGCAGTTTACGAGGGTGTTGTGGGTGGTTACAAGGATATTGCTATGCAGTTGCTAAGACTTTGCTATGCAGTTGCTTGGGCATTGTGAGTGGTTGCTAGGGCATTGCTAAGCAGTTTACAAGGGTGCAGCTGCTAGGGTATTGCGGGTGGTTGCTAGGGCGTTGCTAAGCAGTTTACTAGGGTGTTGTGGGTGGTTACCAGGGTGTTGCTTTGCAGTTGCTAGGGTGTTGTGGGTGATTGCGTGGGCGTTGCAATGCAGTTTACAAGGGTGCAGTTGCTAGGGTGTTGCGGGTGGTTGCCAGGACATTGCTATGCAGTTGCTTGGGCATTGTGGGTGGTTGCTAGGGCGTTGCTAAGCAGTTTACGAAGGTGTTGTGGGTGGTTACCAGGGAGTTGCTCTGCAGTTGCTAGGGCATTGTGTGTGATTGCCAGGATATTACTATGCAGTTGCTAGAGCATCGCTTTGCAGCTGGTAGGGCATTGTGGGTGGTTGCCAAGGTGTTGATATGCAGTTGCTAGGGTGTTGTTATGCAGTTGCTAGGGTGTTGGGAGATGTTACCAGGGCATTGCTATGCAGTTACTCAAGAGTTGCTATGCAGTTGCAAGGGCATTGTGGGTGGTTGCCAGGGCATTGCTATGTAGTTATTAGAGCATCGCTTTGCAGCTGGTAGGGCATGGTGGGGGTTGCCAGGATGTTGCTATGCAGTTGCTAGGGTTGTGTGGCTGGTTGCCAGGGTGTTACTTTGCAGTTGCTAAGTCCAATTCAAAATATATTCTTTGATATTCTGCTATGTACATGTGTGTGTGAAATTGTAGGAAAAAATTACATTTGGGCATTTAGCAGAACAATTCCAACAAGCCACAGATATTGTTCATGTAGCCCAAACAGTGCAGAATGAGTTCAATACTTAGTGTTAGGGGTTTGTTCAAATCACTAACAATAAATACCAGCAACAGTAATAGTAATGCTTGACTTAACAAGCACCAAATGTATGCTCAGTTCTGCTCAGTTAAACGTTCTGCTCCACTGCAGAAAGTCCAGTATGCAGATGGTCAGCAGAATAAACCAATCAATACAGCAGAGCGTTTAAACCCAGAACAGCAGCGTTTGTTAAAGAAACATCACGTCCACAACACTTCATCAGCTGATGATCCATGGAGATGAAGGACTTTACAGCAAATACAGACTGAGCTCTGAGCAAACAGCCACACAAACACTGACAAACACGTCTTATAAGGTCATGAACACACAATTCAGAACGAAGCTCGAAGTTTTAGACGCTTCAGATCAAATCTGACATATAGTAAAATGAGGCTAACAACATTTCCTAGCTAAATTTGGTGTAGGATTTACGTAACACATCGAATTAAATGTGAAATTTTAAAGTAGAAAGACTGAAATATTGTTTTATTGTAAAACATATTTCAAACATCTTTGTTTTATAATAATTATTAACAGTGTACTAGTATTTTTTAACTGGATAAATTAGATTTTTTTTTTTTTCACTTTCAAGCCAAATCAGAGCAATTATGATATTTTTAAAATCTCCAGTCATAATTCATCCCCAAAACTAAAATTTTCTTTCACATAAAGGATTTGTGTTATTTATGCCATTAAGTTGTTGTGATTTTGTAGATTGTCTCAAAATCATATGATATGATTTAAGACAATTAAGCACATTTTCCCAAATTTTCATTAAAATAATGCTAATATAAATATACACTGTCTCAATACTTTAACAATACAATAACAAAAACCATTCAGTCTGGATTTTTTAATCTTGATATAAATGCAGCCCAACAAATACTACCATCATGATTTGCTAAATATTTAAATTATATTTAATATCATAAAATATAATAATATCATAATTGCATTACGGTAATGAGAATTGGAGGGTGTTTATATGTCATGAAAATAATGACATTTAATAATGTCACAATGTTGTAATGTCAGTCTCAATGGTATCTCTTGGTACAAAATATAATTTCCTTTAATTTTGGGGTGAAATATGACCTATGACCTATAGACAACATAGACTGTTTTCAATGCTCACGTAAGAGAGAGAGAGAGAGAGAGAGAGAGAGAGAGAGAGAGTGAGAGAGTGTCATGAAGTGGACATACTGATGGATAAGAGCCTCAGATATTGTATTGAGCTGCTGTTTGAACAGACGGGGGGTTTAAGAGGACAAAGACACAGACAGCTTCAGGAGAAGAGAGAAAGAGAGAGAGAGAAACCACTGTCTTCATTTTATATTTTCTAATATGTATAATATACCAATATATCATGGTGTAACAATATATCATGTCAAAATATATCGCAATACAAAAATGCAATAATATGTATTGTGTATAGTTCACCCAAAATGAAAATTGCTGTGTGAGAAAAAAATTCAAGTTTTCAGAGTTTTAGTGTCAGTACTACATTAAACTACTATATATAATGTTGAATATAATGTATAATAATGCAATGGGGGAATATTTGTGGGTCCTGATAATGCCAGATGTCTGATGTTACCAGTAAAATGTGGCCTACATTATTTTAAATATATCTAGTCAGTGAAAGAGTGCATATTCATCTAAAATAATTCTGTATTTTCATCTTCAGAATCATGAATATTGTTATTCTGGTGTCTCTATTGTCCTGTGCTTTGGGTTTCAGCACCAAGTCCAAGTCTATTCATTTACACACACAGTATATTTTTTGTTAATCTTTTATCAAATGTCTTGGAGTATCGCAATAATATCGTATCATGAGTTCAGTATCGTGATATGTATCGGATCGTGACATGAGGGTATCGTTACACTCCTATTAAAACTGCTACAATTTACGTCAAAAAAAGAGAGAGGAAAAGGGGTTCGTATGGCATCCATCAGTCGCTGAAACACAAAGGCTGATCAGATTGATCGGATTCATGAACTATACATAACACCCGACCTCGAGCCCTGATTTCTCTCGGATCACCCTGACCCGTTCTCCCTCGGCTCCCTTCACCCCTAAAACGCCGTCTCATTATCACACGCCAATAAATCCATCAGCATTAATCCTCTTATTTCCACCCTAACCTCTCATTGTGGTCTTCTACAGCTGAGCATTCGGGCTCAGAGAATCCCAGACTGCAGACAATCCCGAAGGAAACACTGATGGAGAGTCCTGGCATGTGTGTGTGTGAGTGGCCCGTGATTATGATGTCAGTGTGTCGCGAGGGTCTGAAGAGCTTCTCATGGCCGACGGGATGAAGAATAAATGCCTGCAGCTGCCGGGACTCTCTCATCTCGAGCAACTTCAGTAAAGCTGCCGGAGAGGACGAGATCTTCGCCTTTACCGACACATCACACACTCACTCTCTTCTTCTACACAGGAGCATTCATGAGCAGATATTTACAGATGAAAACAGCTGCATGAATAACTGATCTGAGACATGCAGTCGTTGCCTCAAGGAGCCGTCAGATCTGACTCTGAAATGACTTTCACTGTTGCACTGTATCAAAAAACAATCATGACTCGAATTAAACATTACAAAGGGAAGCACATTTTAGGTGTTTCTGATTTTAAACATTTACATGCACATCCTTGCGATCTGCAATGCAAATGTGCGATTTCTTATAACTTTTATTGTGTGTTGTTCTATCCTTTTCTGCATTTCCCTTCTGTGTACTAATCTATATTATTACATTTGCATTCATGCATTTAGTAGTTCACTTTTCACTGGTGTATCAAAAAACATTCATGACTTGAATTAAACATTACAAAGGGAAGCACATTTTTAGGTATTTTTATGCTGCATCACTTGCTTTTATTTTAAACATTTAAATGCACATCCTTGCGACTTGCAATGCAAATGTGCGATTTTGACATTTCTTATAACTTTTACTGTATTGTGCTATCCTTTTCTGCATTACTAATCTATATTACTACATTTGCATTCATGCATTTAGCAGTCACTTTTATCCAAAGCAACTTACAAAAGAGAAAGTATCTCATACTTAAGAGCCAAGATATGATAAAATGCATACAATGTTGCTGTTTTTTTTAAAACAAGCATCTGCTGAATGGAAAAATGTAAATGTAAATATGGGTTCTTTCTGTGCACATCAATCAAGAGTTTCTAGTGACACAAAGACTGCACTAACATTCATTAGACATGATCAGATCATGTTCAGAACCAGATTTCCACATTCACACATCAAATCATGCACGCAGAAATGACAGCATGCCTTGCAGAGATTACAGACATCCAGAGGGTTAAATCGGATTTGAAATCAGACATCCACCAAAACCCCCATGTCTAGTGCTATTAACCCGCGAGCAATAACGATTCAAGGACCCGATTAATGAGATAATGATTTAACACGCAAGTAATATGAGATTATGATATGAAGTGTCCTCTTACCTGGAGTTGTTAAAGTTGTCACGAGACCTCACCGGCGGAATGGAGGAAGATCAGCTGAGCAGAAGCGATGGAGGAAGAGTCTACCTCATCCGAGTCTGCTGGAACTTCAGTCACAGCAAATGAATTGAACTCCAGCAATGAAGCTGTAAACGCTCTTGAACAGTTTCCGACGGTGAAAGCAATGACAAGGACCGGGCAGATCCGCGGACGAGCACGAGCACGCGCACACTGACGTCGGTCTCGCGCCTCCTCCGTCTACTGGAGATCAGAAACAAAAGGGTGTTGAAGAAAAAGAGGAGAAGAGCCCTCACAAACCCCCCACCCGACCCCGAGAGAGAGAGAGAGAGCAGCAGTTACAGATGAATATAGAGCTCATGGGAGAATACGTCAATATATCATGACTGTTAACAAATCATTTTAGGTTTCTATTGCATTTTAGATTAGCTAAATATTTTCGCAGCAGACAAGGTTCTTTATTGGAGTCTATGGTTCCAACTTCCATGAAGAACATTCAACATCCATGGAACCTTTCCACTAAACAAAAGGTTCTTTATAGAATTAAATTTAGATTTTTCTTCACTGGTTCATAAGAACTGTTCACTGAAAGGAATCAAAAGTCATTATTCTATGCATGGCATCGCTGTGAAACCCCATTTTTTATAGCAACTTTATTTTTAAGAGCAGCCTAGCCTATAACCTATGCAGCGGACTATGAAAATGTTTTGTCAAATAATCTGGTTTAATAAGTGTAAAATAAATAGCAAATAAGTAAGGAATTATTGACGACGGGACGGGACGTTGAATTATCGTAGAATCGGATGTACATTATTTTCCAATAATTCAACAGGACCGGAGTCAATTATTCAGCTTATACTACGGTTACCACACCTCAAAAGACGATGTTCCGACGATGTATTTCAAGACATTTGTCAGGTTTTTTAATTTAAAACGCTCTTGTGTGCAGGACTAATTTCTTACACATCTCATCCCACGCCTCCGTTGCTAATTTGTTGCTAATTACAAAATGTCATTTTAAAAGCCTGTAACGTAGCCTTGATAGCAGACTCGTGCAGTTATTAATGCAGTTATTAGAGAGAGAGAGAGAGAGAGAGAGAGAGATTAAGTGTGTGTGAATCACCTGAGTGTGTGTGTCTCTCTACAGTGTTCATCAGCAACGTCTCTAATAGTGAAACTGTAAGTTTATCTGCTTCAAGAACAGCGCCGTTATTCTCTCGCTAGTGAGAAATTTCATGTAGCTTTTAAGTTGCTAAACTATTTTTCTGATAAACTCATCAGAGCAACATTTCTGTGTGAGTGTGTGTCCGTACTGTATGTGTGTGTGTGCATTTGATTGGGAGAGAGAGCTGTACTTTAACTAATAAATGCATAATACATAATACATAATAAAACGTAATTTTGTGGTAAAAAACATGGAAATAATTTGTTTTTATCCTATTGTTAACTATATTTGCTTGGTCAGTGTCGTTGTGGGTTTTGGTTCTTTCGCTGTTGTCGGCTGTAAAACCTCTGAAATAACTGAAATCATTCGGCGTAGTGATATGGAACTGTAATGCGGTCAAAACCTGCTGGAACTACTTTAGCCATGTTTCCCTAGAACGTTCGTCAACCAATCAGATTCAAGCATTCAACAGCCCTGTAGTAGGCTATAATATGACTTAATTGACCTGAATAGCATGCCAAACAAAGTCATTTTAAAAGGAACGGTCACATTCGCAAAATTTTGGCGAAAATTTGCTAGCAAAAAGGGTCAATTGTCCATTATCAATATTATAGTGACATATGAAGCACCGCTCACACAAAAGTCACCAATTTGAGTGAAACTTCCGCCCTCATATGACAATCCCAATAGCGTGGATTCCCACTGAAATGACTATTTCGCACATTAAGGGTCGAACAGGTAGAAATAGATCCGTCAGTTAACTGCACGACTTTACTTTTAGTGTTAATTGACATAACAGATATTTATCAGCAACGTTTCTACCACGTTTAAGTAACCACAAAACATGAAGATTAGACATTAGACATAGCCCATATTTTTACCTGCATAGACAGATGCTCACGAACCAAAATGCGGTGTTCGTTTAGGAAACTGGAGCGCTTTCGGTCACGATCGGAATCCTATTGGAGAATGCATTGGTTAAACAAGTCATTTTTTGTTTACATATGATATGACAAGAATGACAAAAACATTTTTTTGATGGTTGACCTTTGGTTAACTGTGCAGGCGTTGGCAAAACAAACCTTGACTAATCACCCCCCCAAATTTGGCTTATAGAAATGATAATATCCTTTAAAATGTTGACCCTCTGAAAGTCGTTGTATAATTTAGATACATTGGGAATTGCTTACAGCCATGAACAGAAGTATATCACCCGTGAACAACATAATGAGGTTAATGGAGTCCATATTTAGAGTGAGCTGAGTTTATGATCGGAGCAGATTTAACTCACTGAACCCTCAGATCTGAGAGGACTTTTACCTGAGGAAGAAGGGGTGCGTCTCAAACGAGTCACCACATCAACAGACATCTCACACTGTTTGAGAGAAAACTGTAAAAATGCTTATTAATGTCGTTTGCACTTACAGAAATTAGGATTTTTAGCTCCGGTGTGGATCTGACACTCTATAAATTCCCTGTCTCTCTGTTGCAGTGGAGAGAAATGCTGACTTGAGGCCTGTAAACTTTAATCCTGGCATAGGTGTCCACCACACACACACACACACACACATACATACACACACATACTCAAACACACATACACATACACACACACACACACACACACACACACACACACACACACACACACACACTCACTTACACTCACATACTCTCTCTCTCTCTCTTTCTCTCTCTCACACACACACACACACACACACACATTCTCAAAACACACTCACACACTCTCTTACACACTCTCACTTACACACACACACACACACACACTCACTCACACACACACACACACACACACACACACTTACATTCACTCACACACACACTCTCTCACACACACTAACTCACAGTCTTACACTCACTCACAGACACACACTCTCTCTCTCTCTCTCTCTCACACACACACACACACACACACACACACACACTCACTTACACACTCACTCACACACACTCTTACACTCACTCTCTCTCTCTCACACACACACACACACACACTCAAACACACACACTCAAACACACTCTCACTTACACACACATACTCTCTCTCTCTCTCTCTCTCTCTCTCTTTCTCTCTCTCACACACACACACTCAAACACACTCTCACACACTCTTACATTCACTCACACTCTCTCTCTCACACACACACACTCACTCACACAGTCTTACACTCACTCACAGACACTCTCTCTCTCTCTCACACACACACACACACACACACTCACTTACACACACTTACACACACACACACACAAACACACACACTCACAGACTTGTGTTTGATTACTTACACCTGTTTCTCATTGTCTTGTTCATGCCTGCCTATTTAAGCCCTGTGTTTACACTCATTCTTGAAGTCTTGTAAGTGTCGCTCTGCATTTCTGAGCACTCTCACTCTCACTCTCACTCTCACTCTCACTCTCACTCTCACTCTCACTCTCACTTTGCTTGTGTTTTCTGCCCTGTGTTTTGACCTATTTTATTCCCTAATAAAAGCTGCGTTTGGATCCTCATCTTTCAGAGCAATTTGTGACATATACAGTCAGAGCAGAACTAAATAATTTTAATATTGAATACTGCAATGCAATGTGCTTGGAAGTAGCATTTATCCGAAAATGTAATGAAAATTTGCAGATTAAAGTAGATCCTCCATGCATACAGAAGATTCCCACACACACGCACAGTATAGGCTACATGCTGCGTACAGTATGAGTAGTATTAGTATGCCATTGCAAACAAACCAATTGACAAACAGAAATGAGTTCATATTCCAAGTTACCAACATTTATTAAAAAAAAACACACACACAAAAACAAAAGTGATATCTGGTTTATTGTCACACTTTAAAAGCATCATTTACATAAACATTAGAGAGATGCACGGTGATAAAAGGCCATAAACACCATGTTCAGCTCCAGCAGTTACCACAAAAAACATATTTACTAATACAGAACTAATTTGTCTTCATTTTCAGGCTTGGAATAATTCTGCTGTTTAACCTGACTCGTCATAAAGCAGCGTTACGTGCCGGAGGAGCTTTATTCAGTCCCTGGAAACAGTCTCTCTCTAAATATGAGTGTTTATTTCAGTTAAAGGCAGTGATTTAGCTGGCCGCTGTTTAATCACCAGCTCATGCATTAATTAATCTCTTAATGGAGGTCATTAATCTCTCTCTGGGGCTTTCAACATCTGTTTATTTACATACCCGTCTGGATAAAATCTCGCCTCTTCTAAACAGAAGAGAGCAAGGCCGATGCGTGTCTAATGGAGCTCTTATCTTGCAGTTTTTGTCTCAGATGTTTCTCTTAAAAATAAAAACAAAATGAGTCAAGAATGGTCATACAACACGAGTATAGAGCTATAAAATGAATGTGAATAGCAGTTCAGATCTGAAAAGTGTTTACATTGAGAAATAACTGAGATCTGTTCTATGGAGTCTAAAGGAGACACATGTGAGTTTGAGTTCTTCTCTATATCAGTGTCAGTGTTTCTGAACTCCTGAAATGCCTCCATTTTAGTCTTGAGTTTCTTCCGGGAACGAACACATCACAATATTCCTCATTTAAATAATTAATGCGCAGAATAAAGGGGCGGGGCCTGGTTGAGTTAGTTAGTAGTGTGTTAAACTGGCGGTTATGGTAAGGGGCGGGACATTTCCCAAACACACTCGAAACGCTCGACCAATCACAACACACTGCTCCAGCTGACCAATCAGAGCACAGTGTGCTTTTCAGAAGGAGGGGCTTCATAGAGACAGGAAGTAAACAGAGCGTTACTGACAGACTGGGAAGAGAGGAGCCGCAACAATGGAGAATATTGGGGAAATAATCAACATTCAAGCAGGAAAACCTGTTCTAGTAGAGCCTGAAAACAAGACTTTGCAACAGGGCATAATAATGCCTCTTTGAGACATATCTCCTTATATATATATATAGCCTTTTTGGCATAAAGGGTTCTTTAAAATTGAGTCATGAACCCATAGGGTATACAGAAACCCACTAAAGCTTTTATTCTAGCGTTGCTGCCTGATGCCGAGCTGAGTTCTTCATCACAGCAGAAACGCTCATAAAGGTGATGAATGAAGCCGACACAGCGCAGCCCTCTGCTTCACATTTAATAAAAAGCAATGTCTTTAAGCGCAGCGGCAACGTTCCAGATAAGTAAAAGCAATAGAGAGAGATGCACATGGTGTGAGACAGATAGACAGAGACTTTACTTACATTCTCCTGTCTATTTGACGGACAAGTTTGACGCAATAACACAGGTGTAAATTCAATAGAAACTTTTCTCAGATATTACAAATGGAGGTATAAAAACATAAAAATGGCCAACATGAAGTCAAACCATTTTACATCCTTACTGTGAAGTATTTACGAGTAAAATGAGGATTATGGTGGGAATGAATGGATCATGAGGAGCGTTCAAGACTGGAGATTAATGACAAACAAACAAAGTGCCTAACTAGTTATTTAGCAATTGAATAACATTATCAGTAACAGTTTACAATAAGGTTCCTTTTGTTAACATTAGGTTTGAACTAACAATGAAAAACAATTCTAAAGCATTTATTAACTTAATAATTGATAATTTCAACATTTACTAATATATCATTAACATCAAAAGATGTCTGTTAATATTATTTAATGTTTCCATGAACAATAAACAGTTGTATTTGTATTAACTAACATTATAAAAGATGAATAAATAAGCTACTGTAACAAATCTGTTAGTTAATGTAACTTAAGTTCATGCATTTTGATTACAAAACAATTTTTTCTTTGCAATAATGATGCATCGTTCAGAATGACACTTGGATTATGCATTAAGAAAGTAAATTGGGTTAATGTGGATTTCATGTTTATTTAAATTTACATTAATTCCTTTAGCAGACGCTTTTACCCAAAGCTGCAAATGTGGAACATCACAAGCAATTTGTCAAAGAGCCAACAATCCGTAGAAGTGAGATATTTTTTCTTTTGTTACTAAACCTGGTATATGAGCTCATTTGCAAACCCATTCAATATAATTTTTATTTCTAAACATGCAAAAAGTTTTCTATTAGGCATAAGGAGGAGGTCTAAAGTCATATTCAAAGAGTATTAAAGCAAATGTGTGCGATTATCCGCTTTGCCCCAAAAGTGTCAGTGTGCTGATGTTCAGCTGGATCAACTGAGAGTTTCTGTATAAGAATCTAATCTGTGACTAAACTGAACCGGCAGAAATCAGAATAATCCACACAGCTATAATCACACCGAGAGGAATCCAGAGTGATTCATGATGTGCTTTCACCTTCTCTCGGGAAAACAGGTGCGTTTCGGTGACTTTTCCAAACGCCAACATCTCCCAGAATCCCAAAACAACCTGTCAATGATATACAGAGAGAGACAGAGAGAGAGAGAGAGAGAGATAGAGACAGAGAGAGAGAGAGAGAGAGAGAGAGAGAGAAATTAACAAATTAAATTTAAAATGCGAAATGAATAAAACTGAAAATCACAAGCCAGTTGTAAATCAAAGTATCCACCTTATGTAAATGTGTGGGACTTCTGGTTCATTAGCCGCTGTAGGTAGAGAACTAGAAAGATAACAAAACAGTAAAAAACAGGGTTATTACTGTTAAAGGGATACTTCATTGATTAGCATTCAGCTTTGTATCAGTAGAAACCCGGTAGTGTTTTCGAGTGGCTGTGCTTCCCTCCCTCATGTCCCCCTGAGACGAGAGATTTCTGTATTGTGTGTCTGGAAAAAAACCTCAGATGACGCAAAAATCGCCATTTATCGTCATCAGAGGCTCTTCTGTCCAGAGGCGAGAGACTCCAGCCAGTAGGAGGAGCTCGTCCCGCATGTGTTCAACCCGCCCATAGGGGGATCTCACGATAAAACGCCGTCTTTTCAGTTTCCAGTCGACTAGTAGCCTAGTTGTATCATTTCTCCCGACACTGCCCTCTGTAACCGGTAGGCGTGGCTTGGGAGTGTCCTCGTAGGGCAGCGAAGCAAGTGCATTCTGGGAGTTGTAGTCTTTCATCCACATGAGCCAAAAATACATTCTCTGGCTTTTCTCAGTCTAGAAGGCACCAACTTCTAAAATAATTTCACATTTCTACTACATAAATGACCCAATTTAAATACACATTCATCTTTCCAGCGGTGAAATATCCCTTTAACGGAGCTATATGTAGAATTCAGAAACCCTTGTTATTAGCGACACCGGTGGCCATTAAGTGAACTGCAGTCGTGCTCGCAGACTGAACGTGATTCAATGGCACAATGTTCTTTTTTGTTCTTTGCTTAGAAGTTAGAAATACCTTTGCAGCGATAATCGAACATCGAACACACCAGCCGTATAGCAAACTTTTCCGGAAAGTTTGCTTTGGCAAGTGGTTTTCGAAACTCCCAAAACAATCGATTGTTTTGTTCTAAATGACGTCACATCAGTTCGTTCTTTGATTTCGTTTGAAGTATATCGGGGGCTTTACACTGTTATGATAGTAGATTTGAGACTGTAGACTGCATAGATCTGGCTATATGAGACTATAGTTTGAATCCATTTTCTTTGCATGACACATTGACATTACAGAACGGCTCTCTCGGGATTATCCTGAACATTGTAGAAGCATTAATTTCATGCGTCGTTGAACGGAAGAGAGGTTCTCGGGAGCGCGCGTCAACGTCACATCCTTTGGATTTACCCGGAGAAATCAGTCCTTCACGTCAAAATCAGTCAAACTTTCATAAACGACCTGAAGTCTCGTTTTTTTTTACCGGCTGTTCAAACATTGGAAAATATAATTTAAAAAAAGATTAAAACCATAAATTATATCATAAAGCCAGTTTAACCAGCTTAACTTGACTAAAACTATTAAACACATTTCTGTTAACTGAAGTGAAGCAGAAATAAAATATTAGTTGATAAATGTAAACTAAACGAAATTAAGTTTCAGGTGAAGCACTAAAATTATTAACTGAAATAAAAATTAATTAATCCTGAATCACATCATTAAAAAATAAAAATTAACATTAATTTTTATATTTTAAATTAATATTAATAAATCTAGGCTATAATAAAACTAAAATAATAACTAAACACAATCATTATAATCACTACAATACATTCAAATAATGTGAAAAGCATTATCAGCAACATATGACGCGAATGACACTTGCAAATGGCTCACATTAAAAACAAGGTTAAGCAATGAATTAACAAACTCTGTAGAATTCACTTTATATGCTGAGCTGCATTTGAAGTTTTTGGATAAATATGCGAGTGGTGTTCACCTGTGCAAAAGTCACCGCCACAAATCTAGGGTGTTGTTGTTGCTTTTCTAAAGAACCATAGAAAAGGTTTTCCTATGACATCAAGCTGTCAAACTGTTATGCGTAAGAACGCTGTGCTTCTTTCTTTGGCCATTCAGAGCGAGTCTAAAGGCCTTTAGAGCTCATTGTGCTAATTGGCTCGTCAGCAGGGAAGGCAGTAATTATGCGTTCAGAGCAGATGTAAGGGACAAGAGCTTCTGTCTGGAGGGTTCTGACAGCGTTCTGTCAAAGCAGACCATAATTCTCTCGGAGGCCGAGGGTTCCCATGCCAACAGCCCTCGACTGGGCCGCCCTGAACTGCAGCATCTGTGTGCAAATGAAGCATCGCTGGTGACATTACCACTTGATGTGTGTGTGCATGTGTGTTGTGATGATGAGGTGAAAGGTGTGTGTGTGTAGGTGGACAGATGAATGTGTGTGTGTGCATGCATTTTGATTCTCGTGCTTTCTCATTGCAAAAAAATTCACCAATTTAGAGGAAGACTGTGCTGCAAAACAAAGATTATCGGACTACATTTTACATTCTTAAAGTGACGGATTTCCAAGAAAAATTGTACATGCATGAGGGGAAAAAATGGGAATAGGATTGGATTTAACTGGATCATGAAAAGCAAGTGTTCCAGACTAGAATGGAGCTGATCAATACAAGTTTTCAAAACTAGCTGTTTGGTAACTGGTTAACATTATCCAATAGACTGTGCGGCCTATAAGCGGAAATGTTGCTTATTCTTATTACAAAGCCATTTTTTCTGTGCAATATTAAGGAGTTGTTTAGAATAACACTGTTCTAGTAGTACACTGTTAAAAAAATCTGTAGAAATTACAGTATTATTGGCAGCTACTTGCCAGTAACTTACTGTAGATTTAAATTGATGTTATTTACTGGCAACAGTTTGTTCAAAGTTAAATGAACATTAAACATTAACAAGTCTTTATCTTTACAGAATAAAACTAAAATAACAGCCTCATGCAAAGCATTCTGGGAACCAAAATCTGAAGGAAAAAAACAGAAAAAGGTTGATGAAGATTTCTGGTTCCCAGAATGCTTTGCATTAGGTTGTTATTTTATAGTTTTATTCTGTAAAGACAAAGACTTGTTAATGTTTAATGTTCATTTAACTTTGAGCAAACTGTTGCCAGTAAATAACATCGATTTAAATCTACAGTAAGTTACTGGCAAACAGCTGCAAAACTACAGCAAATTTTTTACAGTGTATTGTTTAGAATCACAATGCTAACACTTACGGCAAAATACTATTTCAGTCTTTCTACTTTCTACTCTATTTCATGTTTAATAATAAAACATGTTACTTGCCATTCCTTTAACAATTTGTGAAATTTACTAGCAATTTCTAAGTGAAACAAATGTTTCAAAGTAAATTTTACACTAATTTTCTTTTTCAGTGTCATCTCAGACGTTTCTCCTAAAGGTGATATAAAAACAGACACAAAATAAGCACAAAGAAGTCATGATAAGTCATGCCATCAGGTTTGGGAGCTTCAGAGCAAATGTAACAATGAGCAATTAAAGACATATCAAGATGATTCAGGCAAAATGGCTGAAAAAATCATAAATACAGTCAATAGTAATACGGTTTAATAGTTTATCATTTTCGACCAATAGATGGCGCTGTGACCAAATTGATGTGGTGTTGTCAGAGTTAGGTGACAATGACAAACGCAAAGTTTGGAATCATTATTTCAAAGCATTGCAGAGATTGAGTCTCAGAGTCATTTTGGCATCATGCAATCAAATTCGTTGATGCGCTATACGAAAACGATTTCGTCTATTGACACGAAATCCATATCTTTTTGCCGGAATGCTCGAAGATATTCTGACTCGAATTTGGTGAAAATCGGACAAGCGGTCTACGAGAAGTTTTAAAAAGTAGACTTTTGAAGAAAATCAAAATGGTGGACAGGAAGTTCGGCCGACTATGGCAAAATTGGTATTTATGTTCTCGGCATGACCCAAGGAATCTGTTAAGACCATTAAAATATGCTAATTTAATCAAAAGTTATTAGCATTTTTGGAAATTTCATTATAACTTTTGACCACAAGGTGGTGCTGTCACGAAACTTTTTGAGTACCTTAAGGGCATAGTGTAATGATATAGTGTAACGATATGCCAATGCATTTTTAGAATATAGCATTTTACGACAAATATAAAAATGGCCGATGCCCCAAATTGCTGATATGGGTTTTGTGATTTTTGGCCAAACCATTAAGAAGTTATAAGCAAAAATTTAAATTGTTGATATCTGCTGACCACTAGGTGGCACTGTGCCGAAACTGTGCAGGTAGACTCAGGTCATGGTTGTTATAACACACACCAAGTTTGGTCTGAATACACTAAAGCATTGCGGAGATATTGCCTCACCACCATTTTGGCGTGCTCTTCATCGAATTTGTTCACGTCTTCACGGTATCTGAAGATGATCTGGATCAATTTCCGTGAAAATCTGAGCAACGGCCTCGGAGGAGTTTGGAAAAAGTAGTTTTTTCAGAAAATAAAAAAAATGATCATGACACAAATGCATTCGAATCACTTGAACCAAGGAAAAAAAATATTTTGTCTCCCTCCCTTACGGTTAAATAGTTATTAGCATAAACGTAAGTGCAAATTTGGAAGGTAGGTGGCGCTAGAGAGTTTGAGTTAGAGACTCCAAATTTGCTGTGGTTAAAGTTCAGATTGTGCTCTATCTGTGTGCCAAATTTTATAACTTTCCCGCAAGTGTTTCTAAGGGCGGCCATAGACTTCAAGAGCGGAAGCGGAAGAATAATAGGAACGTCAATGGATACAATTGGTGCCTAAACTACACACCTTCGGTGCTTGGCTCCTAATGAGCCATCACCATCCAGTAAGAGTATAAGGCTATAGCTATATCTCAGAGCAGCTGTTATTGTTACCTAAAAATATTAAATATAGTTTTCAATAATCGAAAATAAAGCTAAAAATGACTAAAATATAAATATTAGATGAAAAACTTACCTTGGGAACTAACTGAAATAAGTATGTTTAAGATGAAGTTCTAAAATTAAATATATGGTAAAATAACACACCCCTGTGTGGAAATGACATTTGTTACCATTTCAGAGAAAATAGCAGTATTGTGTGATGAACACCGTCTGGACGGCTGTTGGGTTTGTACTTCTTTCGCTCATGTGGTCGGAAAGGAAAACTGGAATTACATGCTGACGCTGCTACATGATGTCTGGCCAATGAAAAGAGCCACCGCAGCAGATTTAATGACCAAAATAAAGACAGATGTGAATGATCTGATGAATACGAGTCTGAAGGAGCCATGTGCGCTTGAATCTTTCATGGGTGGAGAAATAAACCGAATGAAAAAGGCTTTTGTCTGACATTGGCAAATGGCAGGGATGTGATGAATGGCTGGTGGAAATAACCTGCCGTGAATATATATACTGTAAATATATATCATTCTCAATGCATTTAAAGTGGAATAAACCCGTCACAGCCACCGCAGAACAATGCAGATGTCACATTTAGGTCCAGATGACACTGATAAAGAGTTCAAAAGGTTCCACAAAAGAAAAGATTTATTAAATAAAACAAACTCGGGTAATATGAAGAAAGCAACAAAATAAACTGAGAACAACGAGGAACTTAAATACACAGTGATGATGACTAGATAACGAACAGGTGTGATGATTGAATGAATGTCCATGAGAACTGATGACTGGAACAAAGGAAAGCGGTACCTGAAGAGACAATGTTAAGACAAAGACCATGAAAATGAAAAAAGAAAAAACACTTAATAATGTTGCATTTTTACAACTCATTAATGTTTATGACATGATGTTTGCAACTCATTTTAACAACTTCATTTCTGATTTTTACTTTTGAGGACGTCCCCAAAGGGAGGTTTTTGTCAGGTTTAGTTAACTTCTTGGAACAATTTTGTCTCCAAAGTACAGATGAGTGCAAATACACACACAGATCAAGCTACTCTTTCTTGCCTTGTAGCCTTAAATATTGATGCATTGCGGATTTTAGAAGACTTGAAATGAACAGATGTGGGTTTATTTCAGCGTAAAGTGGTTCCGGCTGTCACTCTCCTGATAGCATGCAATGTAAAGGCCCAGTTTGGTAAGAGGACTAATTTCTATTTAACTACACTACTGATGATGATGGTAATTGCCACAGAGATGAAGAGAGGTCATGTGACCGAGGGGCCCAGCTGCCAGCGAGGGAGCTTGAATTGAAACCGACCCCCATCAGCTCGACCCATGACCAGAATACTAAACAGTTCAGCACTTCAGAGTCGAACTGAGCATGAGGGGTTTTCTCATTGTTAGGGTGGGTGAGTATCTGGACTCGCAGATCCAATAAACCTCAAACACACTGACAGAATGCACTTCTCTATGATATGACACACTGAACTTATAGGGATAGATCACCCAAAAATCAAAATTAGCCCATGATTTACTCACCTTCAAGTCATCCTAGGAGTATATGACGTTTTTTCTTTCAGACGAATACAGTTAGAGTTCTGTTAAAAAATGTCCTGGCTCTTCCAAGCTTTATAATGGCAGTGAATGGCTGTTTCTGTTTTGAAGTCCATACAAGTGCATCTGTCCATGATAAAAGTGCATCTGTCCATGATAAAAGTGCATCTATCCATGATAAAAGTGCATCTATCCATGATAAAAGTGCATCTATCCATGAGTGCATCTATCCATCATAAAAGTGCATCTATCCATCATAAAAGTGCATCCATGATAAAAGTGCATCTGTCCATCATAAAAGTGCATCCATGATAAAAGTGCATCTATCCATGATAAAAGTGCATCTATCCATCATAAAAGTGCATCTATCCATCATAAAAGTGCATCCATGATAAAAGTGCATCTGTCCATCATAAAAGTGCATCCATGATAAAAGTGCATTTATCCATCATAAAAGTGCATCCATGATAAAAGTGCATCTATCCATCATAAAAGTGCATCTATCCATGATAAAAGTGCATCTATCATCATAAAAGTGCATCTATCCATCATAAAAGTGCATCTATCCATCATAAAAGTGCATCTATCCATCATAAAAGTGCATCTATCCATGATAAAAGTGCATCTATCATCATAACAGTGCATCTATCTATCATAAAAGTGCATCTATCATCATAAAAGTGCATCTGTCCATCATAAAAGTGCATCTATCCATGATAAAAGTGCATCTATCATCATAAAAGTGCATCTATCCATCATAAAAGTGCATCTATCATCATAAAAGTGCATCTGTCCATCATAAAAGTGCATCTATCATCATAAAAGTGCTCCACATGCACGACTCGGCGGGGGTTAATAAAGGCCTTCTGAATCAAAGCGATGCGTTCATATAAGAATAATATTAATATTTAATATACGGAATACGGATTCCACTTAAGTGTAAAGTAAAAACACAATTTGGAAGAAGGATGGATGATGTATTGACTCATTATTTAAATGTTGTTCATTTTGAACAAGAAGCATTACATTGTGTCTCTTTAAGTATTAGTGATATTAGTAATATGATTTGAGTGATATAAGAAATGCTCCTATAAGAAACAGAACGAGTCATGCTTGACTTAGTAAAGCACCACAAACTTTTAAGAGAAAGTGCAAATTTCTTTTCCTTTGGTTTGAGATCCTGAGAGGCGTTTTGTTCACCTCACTCATTTTGTCCTTCCGAACAGCCGTGTTTCCGTTCTCAAAGCCAGTCGATTTCCACCAGTCTCTCTGCAAATGACTCTCAAATTAAAACCTCATTAACATTTGGCATTTGTTTTCAGCAGGATGAGGTTTTCTAGCTCGGGACTGACTCCACATTCAGATGAACGCGAGAGACACAACGGCACGACCGACTGCGCTTTTGTGGGTTTGCATGTTGCTTCATGGATGTTGTAGATTTCCTTTCTAAAAAATATACAGTAATGTGCAAAAGTCTTAGGCATGTTGCCCCCCCCAAGAAAATGGTTTTAAGTCAGTTATTTATATCTTTTGCTGTAGTGTGTCAGTAGGAAATATCAGTTTTTGCCATTAATTGTAATAATCCAGTGAGATTTGTGTATGCACAAGGAGTCTGACAACAGCCGGTATGATCTGATCTCACCATCATCGAGTCCGTCTGTGATTACATGAAGAAACAGAAGAAACTGAGACAGACTAAATCCAGAAGAACTGCGGGAACGTCTCCGAGACGCTTGAAGAAACCTTCCTGCAAAGCTACAGCACTGTGAAAAGCACTGGCACTTGTGTTAAAATGCTGTAAAGTGAGAATGCTTTCAAAAATAAAATCACAAATTGAATTTATTTATGATTTAACTTTTATTAACTAATTCAAATCAATATATGGTGTAACGACCCTTTGCGTTTAAAACGGCTTTTGTCCAGGTACACTTGCGCATAGTTTTTCAGGGAGCTTTGCAGGAAGGTTTCTTCAAGCATTCAAGTACTGTGTCTTTCTGAGATGAAAAGGAGTGAAAACAGAGAGCTTTCAACCCCAGAGTCTCCTCAAGAGTTTCACATCTCACAATATGCTCAAGATCTCAAACATTTCTCATCAAATGATCTGAGCTGCGATTCACATTTATTTTATAGCTGGATGACAACTAGTGACTAACTTGAGTCTGTTTGTGTTTCTCTGCATTTTAAACTGCGATCTGAGAGCTTCGTGTCTCCTGAAATAGCTATTATGTTTTTATCTCAATGAATGTCATTATTTTGCTCTTAACAGAATGTTCACATCCTTCATGGTGCTTTTGTGTACGTTCATAAAGGTCAGATTTGCATTTGAAAAACATTAATATTCAATCCTTTTCAGATATGAACAGAAATGTTTGATTCGTGTGCTCTCGCGCGCTGCGATCCGTCTCCTCATATAAGCTCGTACAGTCACAGGAACAATAGCGTTAGATTACAGATGAGATTCTCAATCAGAGCGTATTCACTACTCACTAAACAAACACTGCCAACGTTTGAGGAGAAAACACACTGATGTGTGTGTGACTGACGACGACAAGGCCAGTTTTACTGCAAACTACCAGAGGAGAATGAATAAAGCCAAGCAAACACTGTTAAAAAAATAAAAAAAAAGTTGGTTTAACTTAAAAAAAAGTAAGAAACCTGGTTGCCTTCAAATTTTGAGTTGATTTAAATTAAAAATTTGAGTTAATACAATGAAGGAGACTGGTTTAATAGTCATCTGAACCACATTCATTCTAAGTTGATTTGACAGAAGAAAAAAAGTTGTGATAAATCATGAAAATAATGCAGTGTACAGTAAAAGCATTTCAGTCAAATAAAGAAATGAAATTTGTTTACATTAGTTAACTTACAATGAGAAATAGCAAAGCATTTATTTCAATTAATTTCATTATTTACAAAGTATTAATTTATTTATTTATTTAACATTATGCAAAAAAAATATTTAAGTTGAATTATCGTATTATGTTTAATTTAATTAAATTTAAAATATTAAGATAATAAAGACTGTAATACTTTGGCCATTTGTTAATTTTAATTAACTACAAGATAAATTTCTAAAGCATTTATTAATCTTAATGTAACTTTCAGCATATATACATTATTGAAATCAAAAGTTGTACATGTTAATATTATTTAAGTGAACTAACAATGAACAGCTGTATGTTTAATAAATGCATTAACTGTAATGTTAACTATATTGTAAAGTGTTTCCATAAAAATTGCTATTTAACAAACTTTAGAGTTTCTTGACATTCAGGGACAAAATATAGCTGAAAGCATAAATCTGACAGCAATAGTTGCATTTTTATTAACTAATACTGTCACAAATGTATTCCTCACTGTTAGTTAATGCATTAACTAATGTCACCTGATGGTTGTTGTAAAGTGTTTCCAATTAGGTTGCATTTGTTAACATTAGTTAATGCATTGCATGCAGATTCAACTTTTGACTTTAAAAACGTGTTCGTAAATTAACATTAGCGAAGATTAATAAATGCTCTAGAAGTATATTGCTCACTGAATAAGGCCTTATTGTACAGTGTTACCCGTGTGTTTTGTGTGAGCTGGTTATAAATAGTGATTTCTCCTGGCTCTCGGCAGATGTGTGAGTCAGACTCAAAGCCCGTCGAGTGTATTTGAACAGGTTTCACACACTCTCATTCTGAGTAAAGCCTTCACAATGCAAGTGCAAATTACAAGATTACCAGGAAACACTGCAAACATTCACCGCGCATATATGGCAAGCCGTTTTAACTTTTATTAATTTCCAGGATATGAATTCTTGATATCAACAATTACATTTTCACTAGTTCACATTATAGTTATTGATATCAGGAATTAGATTTATACTAGTAACAATGCTAATTCTTGATATCAACAATTACATTTTTACTAGTTAAAATGCTCATTATATCAATAATTGAATTTCAACTAGTAAAAACTATAATTCTTGATATCTGTAATTGTATTCAAATTCAATTGTTGATATCAAGAATTGATTTCTTACTAGTTGAAATTCCAGTTTCACATATCACACTGAAAAAAATGATTCTGACCCCTTGTAAATGTTACATGTTTTTATCTGGTTAATTTCACTGATTATAATGTGTTATTTAATCCTACTTATTTTTTATTATTAATTTTCAAATTCACTGCCCTTGTTTAAAACAAGTTAATTTCATTCAATTAAAAGTAATTAGAAAAAAATAAGTTTAATTTAATTTCCATATACACTGTAAAATGAATACGCTATATCTACTCAATAAAATTGTGCAGATTACAAGCAATATTATTAATTAAATTTAGCACATTAGAATTGAGTAATAATTAATAAAAATGAATTCCTTAAAAGTTAACCATTTAACAATTTTTAAACAAAAATATCTGAATAACAGACAGACGTCAAAGATGAATTAAGAACTCTTTATTTTGTATTGCCAACATTGAAGACACCTGATGTTAACAAGCAGAATCACTGAAGGAGAAAACTGTAATGTTACAACCGTAATTTTAAGTTACCATCATGGGGATCAGTGTGTGTTTTAGTTAGGCTCTTTACCCTGAAACCGTTAACTTTAGATTTTGTTTGGCTGCTGTACCTGAGTTATAACAGCCAGCTGAACAAATAGAAAAGGTGATCTGATGGTGTTGGTTGAGTTTTAACATAATCATTATTTCACAATCATTTGACCTGAAACACTGAAACCGATCACCTCTGAACATAAGCTCATTATTTATTCATGCAACAATGCATGATGGGAGCCATGAATGAGTTTTGATTGGTGGCACCCAGAATGCACTGCAACATGCTTTATAATTGTCACCATTGTTGATATTCACAGGCTGATTCTTGAAAAAATTTAGTAAATTCAACTTAAAATAGATTAGCTAAAATTATGAATATTATTAATCTGAAATTACTTATAAAATATAAGTACAACCAATTTACAAAATATAAGTACACTCAACTTAAAAAAATATATCTGGATTTAGATAAATTTATTTCGTGCAACCCCTTGACGTAATAAAATTAAGTAAATTCAACATAACATTTTTTTCAGTGCAGCTTTGTATTTCTTACTAGTAGAAATATAATTTTTGATATCAATAATTACATTGTTACTAGTAAAAATGTGAATTCCTGATATCAAGAATTACGTGGTTACTAATAAAAATGTCTATTCTTGATATCAACAATTGATTTTGAATGGCAGGCTATGGTGACATTTCACTAGTGAAAATACAATTACAGATATCAAGAATTATAGTTTTTACTAGTTGAAATTCAATTCTTGATATCTAGAATGAGCATTTGAACTAGTGAAAATTGAATTGTTGATATCAAGAATTCATATCCTGGAAATTAAAAAAAAAGTTAAAACGGCTTGCCATACGCATAAATGATTTATCCGTGCACATCTTTTTTTAAATTTATTATTATTTTTTTTTTTTAATAATTCCTGTGTTTTGTAATTTTGAATCAGAATAACTTACTCTTGCAGCTTCTCTTCTCTTCTCTTCTCTTCTCTTCTCTTCTCTTCTCTTCTCTTCTCTTCTCTTCTCTACATCTGTTCTTGTTTGAAAAGCCGACATATGTCACTTGATATATCTCACAATATGAAAGGGGGGAAAAAGAATCACAACTTCCACAAACATTTTTTTTAAATAAATAAATAAATAATGGTAAACTATCACAACTTCCGTTTCATGCTGACATTAACACACATGCATAATTCACAAGGATACCCTTTCAGATCAGTTATGAAAGGCACATCCGAAACACTGGATTCTGCTCATTAAAACTATAAGCTGTAAACAATCTCACACACACAGGAGGATTAACAGCGTTAATCCTGGGTTTAACTCAAGCACACACACCTGGAAAGCGCAAACACTTGATTAACTCGGATTCAGATGCTCTGTAATTATTACATGTGTGTTTCAGTCCTGTCATTGAGTTCAGCATCAGTGGAGCAACAGCGCCATCTAGAGGACACACACCAGTCACACAGCGCTTCTGCTCACACACTGTTCTTATATACAGTAATCTCATTATAGATATATCAATAACAAAGGCAAACACGCCAGTATGATTTTCAACTGTTCTGTAACAAAGGCATCTCTATGGTTAAAACTATCAGAAAGACTGGTAAAAATAAAATAATACCCACTGCATATCACCGCGCGCGCGCGCGCACACACACACACACACACACACTGTAGACTTCGTTGTTGGATGTACAATATTTTAGGTGCAAGTAATATTTAACTGTAAGTAAGTGTAATAAAATTGATTATTTAAAATAATCTAATTTAATCATTTAAATTGGTTTGATCAATTACAATGAGTATTTGATATGACATGTCAAACCATGTCCTGAGTGCAACATCAACAGGTTTAAGCGTTAGTTTTTATTATCTCATATAACAAGATGCTACTGTGTGTGCATTTGATATTTGTGTTTCAAAATTTCTGTCACAATATGAAATCAATAGTCACAATATGCAATCTTTAAAATAGCGGCAAGCAGTAGGTCTTTATATACCTAAAAACCTTGATGCTGAAGAAAAAGTACAGGGTGGGCCATTTATATGGATACACCGTAATAACATGGGAATGGTTGGTGATATTAAAGTCCTGTTTGTGGCACATTAGTATATATTAGTACACACCACCCATCTTGAGGAGTTTGCCCCCTCACATATACTAATGTGCCAAAAACAGGACTTTAATATCACCAACCATTCCCATGTTATTACGGTGTATCCATATAAATGGCCCACCCTGTAGAACAAGTGCAGCTGTTTCTGGTGTAGTGACTCACACACTCTCGCCACAGGAGGGCGCAATACTACCAGTGTTAAACCTTCAGATCCTCATCTCTATAGAACCAGCAAAGCCGCTAGAGGAGTGAAAGGTGTGTGTATGTGTGTGTGTGTGTGTGTGTGTGTGTGTAAAATTTGAGTGTGTGTGTGTGTGTCAGCAAGAGAGAGTTTGAGTGTGTGTGTGTGTGTGTGTGTGTGTGTGTGTGTGTGTGTGTGTGTGTGTGAGAGAGAGTTTGAGTGTGTGTGTGTGTGTGTGTGTGTGTGTGTGTGTGTGTGTGTGAGAGAGAGAGTTTGAGTGTGTGTGTGTGTGTGTGTGTGTGTGTGTGTGTGTGTGTGTGTGTGTGTGTGTGTGTGTGTGTGTGTCTGTGTGTTTCAACCCAGGGGAACTTCACTGTATTAGTGAGGACACTGCATAGACTTCCATTGATTATATTTCATGTTAATTAAATTTTTCTACCCTAAAGTATGGGAAGCCGTTCAGGAAATAATTCATGTGTATTGTGTGAATATGGATTGGTTCACTGGTTGAATGTATGGTTTAATGACAAACGCATTGGTTTATAATACATTGGTATAACCAGACATATACTGGTTTAGATACATCGGTCTGATCAAGTGTACATGGGTTTGCTCCTTTATACACTGGTTTATTCAAGTATACATTGGGCTCCTCAAATATGCATTGGTTTCCTCAACTATATATTGGTTTAGATACATCGGTTTCCTCAACTGTATATTGGTTTAGATACATCGGTTTCCTCAACCATATATTGGTTTAGATACATTGGTTTCCTCAATTATATATTGGTTTAGATACATCGGTTTCCTCAACTATATATTGGTTTGTATATATTGGTTTCCTCAACTATATATTTGTTTCTTCGGTTATACATTGGTTTCCTCAACTATACATTGGTTTCCTCAACTATATATTGTTTTCCTCAACTATATATTGGTTTAGATACATCGGTTTCTTCAACTATATATTGGTTTCCTCAACTATATATTGGTTTAGATACATTGGTTTCCTCAACTATATATTGGTTTCCTCAACTATACATTGGTTTCCTCAACTATATATTGATTTCCTCAACTATATATTGGTTTCCTCAACTATATATTGGTTTAGATACATTGGTTTCCTCAACTATATATTGGTTTCCTCATCTATATATTGGTTTCCTCAACTATATATTGGTTTCCTCATCTATATATTGGTTTCCTCAACTATATATTGGTTTCCTCAACTATATATTGGTTTAGATACATTGGTTTCCTCAATTATATATTGGTTTCCTCATCTATATATTGGTTTAGATGCATCGGTTTCTTCAACTATATATTGGTTTCCTCAACTATACATTGGTTTCCTCAACTATATATTGGTTTCCTCAACTATATATTGGTTTCCTCAACTATATATTGGTTTAGATACATTGGTTTCCTCAACTATATATTGGTTTCCTCAACTATACATTGGTTTCCTCAACTATATATTGGTTTAGATACATCGGTTTCCTCAACTATATATTGGTTTCCTCAACTATATATTGGTTTCCTCAACTATATATTGGTTTAGATACATCAGTTTCCCCAACTATATATTGGTTTCCTCAACTATATATTGGTTTAGATACATTGGTTTCCTCAACTATATATTGGTTTGTATACATTGGTTTCCTCAACTATATATTGGTTTCTTCAGTTATACATTGGTTTCCTCAACTATATATTGGTTTCTTCAGTTATACATCGGTTTCCTCAACTATATATTGGTTTGTATACATTGGTTTCCTCAACTATATATTGGTTTCTTCAGTTATACATCGGTTTCCTCAACTATTTGTTGGTTTAGATATATCGGTTTCCTCAACTATATATTGGTTTAGATACATCGGTTTCCTCAACTATATATTATACTATATATTATACTATATATTATAACTATATATTGGTTTGTATACAGTTATCACAACTGTTTTCTACATGTCAAAATATTATTTTATTACTTTAAATAAGAGGTATAACTAAAAGAGTGTATAGAATGCACATCATTTGCTTAAGTATTTAAATTAATATACACTCCTTAACATATTGATTCATCCAAAGTGTATTTCCTAGAGTGATTTCTTTGTTACTCATGTGAAATTGTCAGGGTATTGTTGGGAGTTAGTCGTACACAGTAATAAATTAACAACACAGACACAAAGAAGAAGTAGGAGTTTAATAAAAACATTTTTGATCAGGCCTGTTCATTTTTGCTATAATTATAGCATTTGTATATTCTGATAGTTTCTTTTTTAAGGTATGCTTAAAGTGTGCTGGTTTTATGCATTCATGGCCAAAAAATATATATATATAATTGAATTATATATGTTAAAAATACTTTTATGAGTATTTGAGATGTTTCTTCCTATAAGCATTGGAGGAAGATTGCACAACTGGATAATTTGAGCTAACAATTATGGCGGATATGACAAAATACAGTATATCCAAAATATAAGTAATCGCATAGACAATTAAGGAAATTATAATAAATTTTATTTTTAAGCAATTGAGGAAATTATGATAAATTATATTTTTAAGCAAATACAAGCTAATAGGATGAACACATACTGAGAATTGAGGAATATAGAGGAGAGGTCATATGTCATACAAGGCCTGCAGGAAACAGTACACGAAGAAGTGGGCTAAGAGTTGTTTTTGCATATCAGTATTATAAAAAGCAGCATTATGCCAAAGGGAAATGTCAAATTGTACGGCCATGTACTGTATTTAGATCCCTTGGAAGTATGGATAAACTCTAAGTAACTTTTGTGATGCATGTTCAAGAGCAATTAGAAAAAAAAAAAAAAAAAAAAATATATATATATATATATATATATATATATATATATATATATATTAAGATGTTTGGCTTATCCAGGGCCAGGTCGCGGGGCAGGAGTCTAAGCAGAGATGCCCAGACTTCCCTCTCCCTAGACACTTCCTCCGGGAAGGTGTCCAGGAGGCATCTGCAACAGATGCCCGAGACACCTCAAGCTGGCCCCCTTCTCGATGTGGAGGAGCAGCGGCTCTACTCTGAGTTCCTCCCGAGTGACCGAGCTTCTCACCCTCTCTCTAAGGGATCGCCCAGCCACCCTACGGAGAAAGCTAATTTCGGCCGCCTGTATCCGGGATCTTGTCCTTTCGGTCATGACACACAGCTCATGACCGTAGGTGAGAGTAGGAATGTAGACTGACCGGTAAATCGAGAGGTTCGCCTTGCAGCTCAGCTCCTTCTTCACCACGACAGACCGGTACATCGAAAGCATTACTGCAGAAGCTGCACCGATCCGTCTGTCAATCTCCCGTTCCATCCTTCCCTCACTCGTGAACAAGACCTCAAGATACTTGAACTAGGACACAGCCACGAGAGACACAGTCAAATGCCTTCTCCAAATCCACAAAGCACATGTTGATTGGTTGGGCAAACTCCCATGATGTTCCACAACCGGGACGAAAACCGCACTGTTCCTCCTGAATCCGAGGTTCTACAATTGGCTGAATTCTCCTCTCCAGTACCCTGGCATAGACTTTCCCGGGGAGGCTGAGAAGTGTGATCCCCCTGTAGTTGGAACACACCCTCCGGTCCCCCTTCTTAAAAAGAGGGACCACCACCCCGGTCTGCCAGCCTAAAAGTACTGACCCCGACCGCCACGCAATGTTGCAGAGGCGTGTCAGCCAAGACAGCCCCACAACATCCAGAGATGTTGACAACATCCAGCTTCTTGACTACCTCGGTGACTTAAGCTTGGGTGATGGACGAGTCCACCTCCGAGCCCTCGGCCTCTGCTTCCTCAATGGAAGATGTGTCGGTGGGATCCTCGAAAGTCCACTTGGCCTGCCGGTACCCGTCAGCTGCCTCAGGGGTCCCACAAGCCAGCCAGGCCCGATAGGACTCCTTCTTCAGCTTGACGGCATCCCTTACTTCTGGTGTCCACCACCGGATTCAGGGATTGCCGCCTCGAAAGGCACTGGAGACCTTATGGCCACAGCTCAGAGCGGCCGTGTCGACAGTGGAGGTGGAGAACATGGTCGACTCGGACTCAAAATCTCCAGACTCCCTCGGGATCCGGTCGAAGCTCCGCCGGAGGTGGGAGTTGAAGATTTCTCTGACGGGGGACTCTGCCAAACGTTCCCAGCAGACCCTCACAGTTCATTTGGGTCTGCCGAGTCTGTTCAGCTTCCTCCCCCGCCATTGGATCCAACTCACCACCAAGTGGTGATCAGTTGACCGCTCTGCCCCTCTCTTCACCCGAGTATCCAAGACATATGGCCGGAGGTCAGATGAAACGACCACAAAGTGCACGTGCACTGATGAACACCCTTATGCTTGAATATTGTGTTCGTTATGGACAAGCTGTAACTAGCACAGAAGTCCAATAACAGAACACCACTCGGGTTCAGATCCAGGGAGACGTTCCTCCCAATCACACCCCTCCAGGTTCACTGTCGCTGCCCACGTGGGCGTTGAAGTCCCCCAGTAGAGCGACGGAATCACCAGTCGGAGCACTTTCCAGCACCCCTCCCAGAGACTTCAAGAGGGCCGGGTACTCTGCACTGCCGTTCGGCCCGTAGGCGCACACGACAGTGAGAGACCTATCCCTGACCCAAGGTGCAGGGAAGCGACCCTCTCATGGTCCTTGTTTTTGCTTGTAACATAAAGGGTTTATGAACCACTCTTAGTCTGACCCGTCACCTAGGAATAATATAAAGACAATAATTATGTCAGCTACGGATTATGAGTATGGTATGGATCTACAATGAAAAAGATTATAGTAGTACAGGCACATGCTTGAATTCACTTTGGCATAATGCTGATTTTTATAATACTGATATGCAAAAACAACCCTTAGCCCACTTCTTCGTGTACTGTTTCCTGCAGGCCTTGTATGACATATGACCTCTCCTCTATATTCCTCAATTCTCAGTATGTGTTCATCCTATTTGCTTGTATTTGCTTAAAAATATAATTTATCATAATTTCCTCAATTGCTTAAAAATAGAATTTATTATAATTCCTTTAATTGTCTGCTATTACTTATATTTTGGATATACCGTATTTTACCGTATCTGCCATAATTGTCAGCTCAAATTATCCAGTTGTGCAATCTTCCTCCAATGCTCATAGGAAGAAACATCTCAAATACTCAAGATCCTCTAAAGATATTTTTAACATATATAATTAAATTATCTTTTTTTTTTTTGCTCATGAATGCATAAAACCAGCACACTTTATGCATACATTAAAAAAGAAATGATCAGAATATACAAATGCTTTAATTGTAGCAAAAATGAACAGGCCTGATCATAAATGTTTTTATTAAACTCCTACTTCTTCTTTGTGTCTGTGTTTTTAATTTATTATTGTGTACGACTTACTCCCGACAATACCCTGACAATTTCACATAAGTAAAAAAGAAATCACTCAAGGAAATACACTTTGGATGAATCAATATGTTAAGGAGTGTATATTAATTAAAATACTTAGGCAAATGATGTGGACTCTATACACTCTTTTAGTTATACCTCTTGTTTAAAGTAATAAAATAATATTTTAACATGTAGAAAACAGTTGTGATAACCCCATCAACTCACCAGCAAACCAATGTGTCCTAACCAATTTATATTTGAGCCAACAACATGTATTTTGACAAACAAATGTATAAATTAACAAACGTTAATGTATCTAAACCAATGTATGAGCCAACCAATGTATCTAAACCAATATTTAGTTGAGGAAACCGATGTATCTAAACCAATATATAGTTGAGGAAACCAATGTATCTAAACCAATATATAGTTGAGGAAACCGATGTATCTAAACCAATATATAGTTGAGGAAACCGATGTATACAAACCAATATATAGTTGAGGAAACCAATGTATCTTAACCAATATATAGTTGAGGAAACCAATGTATACAAACCAATATATAGTTGAGGAAACCGATGTATCTAAACCAATATTTAGTTGAGGAAACCGATGTATCTAAACAAATATATAGTTGAGGAAACCAATGTATCTAAACCAATATATAGTTGAGGAAGCCAATATATAGTTGAGGAAACCAATGTATAGTTAAGGAAACCAATATATAGTTGAGGAAACCAATATATAGTTGAGGAAACCAATGTATAACTGAAGAAACCAATATATAGTTGAGGAAACCAATATATAGTTGAGGAAACCGATGTATCTAAACCAATATATAGTTGAGGAAACCGATGTATAACTGAAGAAACCAATATATAGTTGAGGAAACCAATGTATAACTGAAGAAACCAATATATCTAAACCAATATATAGTTGAGGAAACCGATGTATAACTGAAGAAACCAATATATAGTTGAGGAAACCAATGTATAACTGAAGAAACCAATATATAGTTGAGGAAACCAATGTATACAAACCAATATATAGTTGAGGAAACCAATGTATCTAAACCAATGTATAACTGAAGAAACCAATATATAGTTGAGGAAACCAATGTATCTAAACCAATGTATAACTGAAGAAACCAATATATAGTTGAGGAAACCAATGTATACAAACAAATATATATTTGAGGAAACCGATGTATAACTGAAGAAACCAATATATCTAAACCAATATATAGTTGAGGAAACCGATGTATAACTGAAGAAACCAATATATCTAAACCAATATATAGTTGAGGAAACCGATGTATAACTGAAGAAACCAATATATATTTGAGGAAACCAATGTATAACTGAAGAAACCAATATATAGTTGAGGAAACCAATGTATACAAACCAATATATAGTTGAGGAAACCAATGTATCTAAACCAATGTATAACTGAAGAAACCAATATATAGTTGAGGAAACCAATATATATCTGAGGTAACCAATGTATCTAAACCAATATATAGTTGAGGAAACCAATGTATAACTGAAGAAACCAATATATAGTTGAGGAAACCAATATATACAAACCAATATATAGTTGAGGAAACCAATGTATCTAAACCAATATATGGTTGAGGAAACCGATGTATCTAAACCAATATACAGTTGAGGAAACCGATGTATCTAAACCAATATATAGTTGAGGAAACCAATGCATATTTGAGGAGCCCAATGTATACTTGAATAAACCAGTGTATAAAGGAACAAACCCATGTACACTTGATCAGACCGATGTATCTAAACCAGTATATGTCTGGTTATACCAATGTATTATAAACCAATGCGTTTGTCATTAAACCATACATTCAACCAGTGAACCAATCCATATTCACACAATACACATGAATTATTTCCTGAACGGCTTGCCATAGTAAAGCTACCCATTTTTTAAACTAGTGTCCTCACTAGTCGGTTGTCATAATATTGCAGTATATAATTGTGGACATTTGGCCAAGTAGAGCCAAATCTGTACACACACACACACACACACACACACACACACACACACACACACACACACACACACACACACACACACACACACACACACACACACACACCGATCCATCTCCCCACCTATACACATACATTGAGACAAACACACTCATAGACAAATGAATCTCCATGGCAACACACATGACTTCAGACAAGGCTGAATGGAGACTGTAATTAATGCTGTCACACACAAACCTATAGTCTCTCTCTCTCTCTCTCTCTCTCTCTCTCTCTCTCTCTCTCTCTCTCTCTCTCTCTCTCTTCTCTCTCTCTCTCTCGTCCTCAATAGATCAACACTGGATTGGCTCTCAAATGGTTACTAAGTGATCAGACCATTTTAAACTGGTGGATGAAAAAAATGTTGAAAAACCCCCCAGAATGCAACACGTTCAGAAACTGTTCAAAGCCTCTTCTCTAGTGGTCTAGACTCTAGGCAAATGCAGTCAAGCTTAACTGGAGATATGTAGTAGTTGATAAATGATATCATTAAAAAGTTAGATTTTTATTTTTTTAAAAATTTAGATTTTTATTTTATTTAGCAAGGACTTATTAAATTGATCAAAAGTGACAGGAAAGACATTTATAATCTTGCAAAAAATTCTATTTCAAATAAATGCTGTTCTTTTGAACTGTCTATTTATTAAACAATACGGAAAAATAAAATGTATCACGGTTTTCCACAAAAACATGAAGCTGTTTTCAGCATTGATAATAATCATAAATGTTTCTTGATCATCAAATCATCATATCAGAATGATTTCTGAAGGATCATGTGACACTGAAGACTGGAGTAATGATGCTGAACATTCAGCTTTGATCACAGGAATAAATTACACTTTACTATATATTCACATAGAAAACAGATGATTTACATTAGAATAATATTTCACAATTTTACTGTTTTTTTTATTAAATAAATGCAGCCTTTAGTGACCATAAGAAACAACTTCTCATATATAATAGTTTCCTACAATAAAATGATATTTCAAGGTTACCTGTTCTTTACAGTAATTTAGAAGACAGAAGGATAAATATCACTGTATTTAAATTCAGTCACAGCTGAAATGATTCATTTTTAATGAACTTTGAGAGGAAACGATCTTATCCCTCACACTCGTGGAATGAGTCCATCAACAGGCTTGACCTCTGACCCCTCAGATCAATAGGTCAGCTGACCTGTGATTAGTGTGCGATTCTCTCTTCTGAAGAGCTTTTGTTGAGTCTCTAATCCTGCCGTTATTGCTCTAATTACACTAGTGATCTTCATTCTGATCGGATCAACAAACACGACACACTCCGCTTGTTAAAACGCCTAAAATATTATTTGTTTACTGAAATATTTAAATGTACTGCAAGAATTCATTGAGAAATGTCTGATATCTTAGTGTTTCTGAGAGTGTTTCTTTAGGAGATGCTTGTTAAATTAAATATTATATCATTTAATATCATTGCTGTCAAGGAGAATTTTTTGTGTCTTTTCTTTTCTTCAGAATCCACAGACATAGACCAACAAATATGATGAAATGTTATTACAATGTGTTTTATATAAACACAGATATATAACATATTTTTTATATTAATTGTAGAATATTGAGGCCTCAATTTAAGATGCATTTATTTGAATTACATATAATATAACAGTTTTAACATTTAACATGCATATTTGTCAGACATACATAAATGAAACCGGTAAGATTTCTGCACTCAAAAAAATTAACTATTTGATTTAAATAATCATAATTTCAAAAGGCATTGATTCAAATTGGGAAAACAACTTGTGTGGAACAAGCAATATCCAATATGAAATTGAAACAAATTGGATTGATTGATTAATTGATTGATTGATGATAAATATGGTTATTGTGTTTAAAACACATTCAGTTTATCAGCAGTATAATTACAGAAAGATTGGCCATTAAATTTATGCATAACTGACAAAAATGCATCACATTAAAGGGTTAATTCACCCAAAAATGGAAAAAATGTCATCAACTCATCCTCATGTTGTCTTTCGTTCATCTTTGAAACACAAATGACAATGTTTTAATGGAATCTGAGATATTTCTGTTCCTCCACTGACAGCTACGCAAACTTGCAGAAGCTCAAACGTGATGCGTAACACGAGAATGAATCTCATTGGTTCTCGCTGAAGCTCAAACGTGATGCGTAACACGAGAATGAACCTCATTGGTTCTCGCTGAAGTTCAAACGTGATGCGTAACACGAGAATGAACCTCATTGGTTCTCGCTGAAGTTCAAACGTGCTGCGTAACACGAGAATGAACCTCATTGGCTCTCGCTGAAACTCAAACGTGATGCGTAACGCGAGAATGAACCTCATTGGTTCTCGCTGAAGCTCAAACGTGATGCGTAACGCGAGAATGAACCTCATTGGTTCTCGCTGAAGCTCAAACGTGATGCGTAACGCGAGAATGAACCTCATTGGTTCTAGCTGAAGTTCAAACGTGATGCGTAACACGAGAATGAACCTCATTGGTTCTAGCTGAAGTTCAAGCGTGATGCGTAACACGAGAATGAACCTCATTGGTTCTCGCTGAAGTTCAAACGTGCTGCGTAACACGAGAATGAACCTCATTGGCTCTCGCTGAAACTCAAACGTGATGCGTAACGCGAGAATGAACCTCATTGGTTCTCGCTGAAACTCAAACGTGATGCGTAACGCGAGAATGAACCTCATTGGTTCTCGCTGAAGCTCAAACGTGCTGCGTAACACGAGAATGAACCTCATTGGTTCTAGCTGAAGTTCAAACGTGATGCGTAACGCGAGAATGAACCTCATTGGTTCTCGCTGAAGTTCAAACGTGATGCGTAACACGAGAATGAACCTCATTGGTTCTCGCTGAAGTTCAAACGTGCTGCGTAACACGAGAATGAACCTCATTGGTTCTCGCTGAAGCTCAAACGTGATGCGTAACACGAGAATGAACCTCATTGGTTCTCGCTGAAGTTCAAACGTGATGCGTGACGCGAGAATGAACCTCATTGGTTCTCGCAGAAGCTCAAGCGTGATGCGTGACGCGAGAATGAACCTCATTGGTTCTCGCAGAAGCTCAAGCGTGATGCGTGACGCGAGAATGAACCTCATTGGTTCTAGCTGAAGTTCAAACGTGATGCGTGACGCGAGAATGAACCTCATTGGTTCTCGCTGAAGCTCAAATGTGATGTGTAACACGAGAATGAACCTCATTGGTTCTCGCTGAAGCTCAAACGTGATGCGTAACGCGAGAATGAACCTCATTGGTTCTCGCTGAAGCTCAAACGTGATGCGTAACACGAGAATGAACTTCATTGGTTCTCGCTGAAGCTCAAACGTGATGCGCAACTCGAGAATGAACCTCATTGGTTCTCGCTGAAGCTCAAACGTGATGCGTAACGCGAGAATGAACCTCATTGGTTCTCGCTGAAGCTCAAACGTGATGCGTAACACGAGAATGAACCTCATTGGTTCTTACTGAAGTTCAAACGTGATGCGTAACACGAGAATGAACCTCATTGGCTCTTGGTGAAGCTCAAACGTGATACGTAACACGAGAATGAATCTCATTGGTTCTTTCTGAAGCTCAAACGTGATGCGTAACACGAGAATGAACCTCATTGGCTCTTGGTGAAGCTCAAACGTGATACGTAACACGAGAATGAATCTCATTGGTTCTCGCTGAAGCTCAAACGTGATGCGTAACACGAGAATGAACCTCATTGGTTCTCGCTGAAGTTCAAACGTGATGCGTGACGCGAGAATGAACCTCATTGGTTCTCGCAGAAGCTCAAGCGTGATGCGTGACGCGAGAATGAACCTCATTGGTTCTCGCAGAAGCTCAAGCGTGATGCGTGACGCGAGAATGAACCTCATTGGTTCTAGCTGAAGTTCAAACGTGATGCGTGACGCGAGAATGAACCTCATTGGTTCTCGCTGAAGCTCAAATGTGATGTGTAACACGAGAATGAACCTCATTGGTTCTCGCTGAAGCTCAAACGTGATGCGTAACGCGAGAATGAACCTCATTGGTTCTCGCTGAAGCTCAAACGTGATGCGTAACACGAGAATGAACTTCATTGGTTCTCGCTGAAGCTCAAACGTGATGCGCAACTCGAGAATGAACCTCATTGGTTCTCGCTGAAGCTCAAACGTGATGCGTAACGCGAGAATGAACCTCATTGGTTCTCGCTGAAGCTCAAACGTGATGCGTAACACGAGAATGAACCTCATTGGTTCTTACTGAAGTTCAAACGTGATGCGTAACACGAGAATGAACCTCATTGGCTCTTGGTGAAGCTCAAACGTGATACGTAACACGAGAATGAATCTCATTGGTTCTTTCTGAAGCTCAAACGTGATGCGTAACACGAGAATGAACCTCATTGGCTCTTGGTGAAGCTCAAACGTGATACGTAACACGAGAATGAATCTCATTGGTTCTTTCTGAAGCTCAAACGTGATGCGTAACACGAGAATGAACCTCATTGGTTCTTGCTGAAGCTCAAACGTGATGCGTAACACGAGAATGAACTTCATTGGTTCTCGCTGAAGCTCAAACGTGATGCGTAACACGAGAATGAACCTCATTGGTTCTTGCTGAAGCTCAAACGTGATGCGTAACACGAGAATGAACCTCATTGGTTCTTGCTGAAGCTCAAACGTGATGCGTAACACGAGAATGAACCTCATTGGTTCTTGCTGAAGCTCAAACGTGATGCGTAACACGAGAATGAACCTCATTGGTTCTTGCTGAAGCTCAAACGTGATGCGTAACACGAGAATGAACCTCATTGGTTCTTGCTGAAGCTCAAACGTGATGCGTAACACGAGAATGAACCTCATTGGTTCTTGCTGAAGCTCAAACGTGATACGTAACACGAGAATGAACCACATTGGTTCTTGCTGAAGCTCAAACGTGATGCGTAACACGAGAATGAACCTCATTGGCTCTCGCTGAAGCTCAAACGTGATGCGTAACACGAGAATGAACCTCATTGGCTCTCGCTGAAGCTCAAACGTGATGCGTAACACGAGAATGAACCTCATTGGTTCTCACACGTCGAACATGTTTGAGCTTCCGTTTACCACAACTGATGTGTGAGTTGATGAATGTTTATATGTGAATAAAAGCCTAAATTAATATAAATACATATAAAGCGCTCAAGTCTCTTCATTAAATCTGGACTAAACGGCTCAATTCATATGGATTAGTTTCACGATCTCTTTCTGAACTTTCTGAAGTGTCAAAGTGGTAGTTGCGCAGCTGTCAATGGAGGAACAGAAATATCTCAATTTCATAAAAAAAATTGTGTTTTGAAGATGAAATAAAGTCTTATGTGTTTGGAAATACATGAGGGTGATTAATTAATGGCAGAGTTTTCATTTGTGGGTGAATTAACCCTGTAAGTTCATTAGTTAGGTTACTTTGTTTATGTTAAAACTGTGTAATCTGAATGGATGGATATTTCATATGCAGTCCAACTTCATAAATCTCAAATTTAGTGTATCTTGGTGTTCCTGTGTCGGCTGAACTGGGGATGAAGTGAACGACTGGCGTATGTCTCATCATCTCTGATCGTGGGAAACGTTCCTCTTCATATTCAGCGTCCCGGCGCTCGTCTCCCCAGGCTGTAATTGGCATGTTCACACACACTTCCCTCTGCATTGTCCCGCGCCGAATGGTGTCTGGCTCCGTGACCCCCCGACCTCGCTCTGAATATATGTTTAATTTGCTGAGAAAACTATGGGAACGCTGCGAAAATGATCTCTCAGCTCGGTTGACACTATCCTGTGAGGATGCCGGAGAAATAAAGTGTTTGGTTACACTTTATTTTAAGGTGTCATTGTTACAGTGTAATTATATACTTAAGTACTGAGTAATATTAAGCAACTACATGTACTTACTATAGAGTTAGGGTAGGATTAGTTGCATATAATTATGCATAATTTACTGTTATTACTATGGTAAGTGCATGTAACATATGTAACAAGAACACTGTAAAATGAAGTGTTTGTGTGAAATTAAGATCAACTTATGAGCCGCTGATACAGTGTGAAGTGTTAAAGTGTGCAGAATGAGTAGAATCTTTCCTCCAGTGACAATTATTCAACACTGAACGCATGAGAAACCAGACGAGTGAGTTTCTGGGCTTGACCTCTGTTTAAAATGGAATTTGAATGAGTTGAAGAAGAGAAATAAACCCATAGGAAGAAGACATGAAGCTTTCAGCTCAAGATCTCACACACAGAGTTTCAGAAGAAACTACTATTACCATGTTTATTGTTTTTTCTTATTTCTCTTAAGGAGTCCTGATTGATTTCCTCTTAAATTGTGTGAAATTTCAATCATCCCTTGCAGTCTTTTGACATCTGCATCCAGTTGAGCTCTAGAATAGATTCATCACATGGAATATTTGTATATTTTAAAGAGTTTTCCAGTAGATCATCTTCATTCGTCTCTAGTTAAAAACATATTTGAGCATATAAACTATCTGGCAATCTCAAATGCTGTCTATCCATTCTTTAAATCAACTGAAATCACAAAGTGAATCTCATGTCATATTTCATCCCCCAAAATTTTAATGAAAAACATTATACAGTATGAGTGTGTGTGTGTGCGTGTGAGTGTGTGTGTGTGTGTGTGTGTGTGTGTGTGAGAGTGAGAGAATGTGTGTTAGTCCACACAGACAGACTTCAGACATAGACAAAAACTGCAGACACACACATACACACACACACACACACACACACACTCATGTTGTGTTTTCATGTTTTATGATTTTGTTTCAATGGTGTTTTTACATTTTCAAAAAACTCATTCTGTATGATTCATTTATAAGAAGAAGCGGGGACCAAAAAATGTCCCAACAAAGGTCAAGGATTTGAGATATTGCCATCGTTGTGGACACACACACACACACACACACACACACACACACACACACACACACACACACACACACACACACACACACACACACACACACACACACACACACACACACTCACACACACACATACACACACTCTCACACACAAACACACACACACACACACACACACTCACACACACACACACACACACACACACACACACACACACACACACTCACACAAACACACACACACACACACACACACACACACACACACACACACACACACAGGGTATCTGGGAAATATTCACGTCTGTCTTTCATGCATACAACTGCAAATCACAAAAACTACATTACTTAAATATCAAGGCACGATTTAAAGATATGATTTGAACGAGAGGAAAGAGTGGAAAGTTTCTTGGTTTTGATAAAAATGGACAGTTCCCTCTGAAAGGTATAAAAGGGGCGTCTAGAGAACGTGTCATCGACTTTTCGTCTTCAGGGACTGTTTTGTCTGATTTGCAATCACCTGAAAAAGGTAAGAACAATTATGGCAAGTGATAAGCGTTTCAAGAAGTGTGTGGATCCGTGTCTCAGGTTTCTGACACCAGATGACACACACAACTTGGGTGAACGTGAATTCACCAAGTATCACATGTTCCTGGATCAACATCTTTGTTGATCCTGGAACAACTTTCCAATCAACCAATCAGATTTGAGGGACAAGTTTACAGTTTATGTCAAGTTTAGGCTTAGAACCAGGGTGAGGTGCTTCAACATCAGTGTTATTGACCTATCATTTCCCTCTGATTTTAGGGAAAAGTTATGGGTAGGGTTAGGTTTAGGGGTAGGGATAGAGGGTAAGGACTACATTTTGGGACAGGAATGTTATTCGAGGATTAACAAAATATGTTGATCCAGGAACATGTCTTACTTGGCAAAATCACGGTGACCCACAACTTGTGCGTTTATTGTTTGGGCGAAGAGCACGCACGATCAGCTCTTGAGAATGTGAGAGTTTTCCTCTTAGGAAACTCGGCTCTCGTCCGGCCCTCTTCTCAACTGTAACCTCTGGTCTTTGAGAGCAGGTACGAGTCCTGGCGTCGTTATCCGTTATCCTCAGGGATTCCCGCTGAACAGTCCCTTCAAACGCTTTCCCCGAAACTACTTCACCTTATCAAAATTGAAAAGATGTATAATTCTGTAATTGGTTCTCTTCCGACTCTCACTGTTGGAGGCCTTTCTATTAAGGATAAACATTTTTTATAATATTTATATTAGAGAAATATTAACTACAGAAATATCCAACGCATTCTCATCCTTGGACGTCATATACTGACGCTTTTGACATTTCGTCGACATCGAACGCACATGGCACCCTTTAGCGTCAATATGACACGCACAGAGCTTTGTTCGGTTATGGGTAGGTTTAGGTCTAGTGTAGGGTTAGGGTTAGACCACTAGGAGGCGCCTTCTGGCCCATTTCTATCTGCGTCTCATATTGACGCTAAAGGGTGCCATGTGCGTTCGATGTCGACGAAATGTCAAAAGCGTCAATATATGATGCCCTAGGATATCATATACACAAAGCAAAATATATGTCAATTGTACCAAATGGTAGACTATTGTTGAAAAGGATAATAGATGTATTAGTTGTATGATTGATTTTCTGATGCAAGATGCAGAGTTGTGAATTTGTATAGACTCAAGTGTTGCAATAAAAAAAAAAAGTCCCTTCAGATGCAAGTGGATGACATCAGAGAATGTCTAATAAGGGGAGAACTTCCACTCTCAGTAAACTTCCGGCTTCTGAACTGGTTGCAGTTCCACTCTGGCTCCACATGAGGGCGCTCACAGGACGAGTGCAGTTCCACTCTGGCTCCACATGAGGGCGCTCACAGGACGAGTGCAGAATGAATGGAGGTCTATGGCGCTATACACATCAAAATCCACTTTTCTCAGGATATAATTTTTTGTCTAGTAATTTGAATTTTGTATTAGAGTCGCTTATTTGCTTTAAAAAGTCTTTTAAAATGTCAATGACGTCATACACATCGTACGACCAGAGATACTGCTTTACGGCAATCCTTCAGTCACTCTGGTGCTTTCGCGCTCTGCACTTTCTTTTCTCTCGAGGCATCGACAACACAGCTGACACAGGCAAACACACACAGCTGACACAGGTAAACACACACAGCTGACACAGGTAAACACACACAGCTGACACAGGTAAACACACAACACAGCTGACACAGGCAAACACACACAGCTGACACAGGTAAACACACACAGCTGACACAGGCAAACACACACAGCTGACACAGGTAAACACACACAGCTGACACAGGCAAACACACACAGCTGACACAGGCAAACACACACAGCTGACACAGGCAAACACACACGGCTGACACAGGTAAACACACACAGCTGACACAGGCAAACACACACAGCTGACACAGGTAAACACACACAGCTGACACAGGCAAACACACACAGCTGACACAGGAAAACACACACAGCTGACACAGGCAAACAGTAAACACACACAGCTGACACAGGGAAACACACACAGCTGACACAGGGAAACACACACAGCTGACACAGGTAAACACACACAGCTGACACAGGCAAACACACACAGCTGACACAGGCAAACACACACAGCTGACACAGGTAAACACACACAGCTGACACAGGCAAACACACACAGCTGACACAGGTAAACACACACAGCTGACACACACAGCTGACACAGGCAAACACACACAGCTGACACAGGTAAACACACACAGCTGACACAGGCAAACACACACAGCTGACACAGGCAAACACACACAGCTGACACAGGTAAACACACACAGCTGACACAGGCAAACACACACAGCTGACACAGGTAAACACACAACACAGCTGACACAGGTAAACACACACAGCTGACACAGGCAAACACACACAGCTGACACAGGCAAACACACACAGCTGACACAGGTAAACACACACAGCTGACACAGGCAAACACACACAGCTGACACAGGTAAACACACACAGCTGACACAGGTAAACACACACAGCTGACACAGGCAAACAGTAAACACACACAGCTGACACAGGGAAACACACACAGCTGACACAGGGAAACACACACAGCTGACACAGGTAAACACACAACACAGCTGACACAGGTAAACACACGTGCTAGAAGAGTTTTTGTTTTGTTGTTTTAAAAGACCACGCCGAAAATACACACACACACACACACACACACAATGCCATCAAGCGGTATCTCTGGTCGTAATCAGTCCTTCACTGACCAATCAGTGTTCATTAGCAGAATGCTAGCGTGTTATGGGCAACAACAACTCAACCTGTAAGAAATCGAAAGGACATTCATTCTGCACTCATGGGCGATCGCCCCCAGTGGAACTCTGGTGGAACTACAACCAAAATTCGGTACAATAGGACTTAATAGGGAGTGGACGGGCTCTCCGTAGACGGGCTCTGATGACATGTTCTCTAGGTGCCCCTCTTATACTTCCGGGCCACACTAGTAGTGACGTCATAAGCTGTCGCCGGTCAATATCGATAGCCGTGATTGGATCGGGCGTTCCCCAATAGCGTCATCGACGCAGTGTCTCGTTCACTGTTCTCAGGGAACAGAGGTTACAGTCGTAACCTAGACGTTTTTCCATGTTCTCAAAACTCACTGAATCACAAATTATAATATAAACATATTAATATAGTACGCTTGGCCTCCCTCAGTGGTTTTCTAAGTGCTGCATAGATGAAAAAAAGAATAAATAAATATGATAAATACAATTTCTACATTTGTGAAGTGTTTACTATTTTTGCTGTTCATTTTATGGCAGATGCTTAGAGATTTTTTTCATTGAATTCTATATAATAATCATAATAATTATTAACATAAGCTCAGCTATTTTGAACAATAATTGCATTTAGGCTACTCTGTTTACTTATTTATTTATGAAGAACTGCATCATAATTTAGATCAATGCATGCAAGCATAATGATAATTCTAGTGCTGTATTCTGCAAGTCATCGTTTGTGAAATTGAAAGTGTTTTCAATCAAAACAAGCACATTTTATGCAATAAAGATGTTATCTTTTGATCTTATGGTTTATTTTCAGCTGTTTGCGGTGTCAGCTGAACTGAAGCACTGAAGGACCTGCGCTAGTTTTGTGTTCTCTGCTTCTCTGATTTCTCCTGAAAGCGCCAGACTTGAGCTTGAACTTGACCGTCGGAGTCTGGGATCCCAGACGTGAGTTTGGCCCCTGCTATTCTCATTCACCCCTCATTAACATACTCTCATTCACCCCTCATTAACATATTCTCATTCCCTCCTCATTAACATATTCTCCCGCCTGAGTCAATGAAAAGAGCAGAGCTGTGAGAAACCCTGAGAGCTTCTCGAGGACGAGAGACTGATCACATCTGAGACACACAACCTGTAAGTGCTTCTTTACTGACTTCACTGCTTGACAATCAAATGATAATGTAAAACTACTATTAAGGGGATCATTTAAAATAAGATTATTAATAAGAGGTGGAAGAGATGTGAAGAGCTCGGCAGAGTTGTTAAATGTTTGTTTATCAGCTTAAAGCATTGTAAAGGTCTGTGATCTTAAAACTCTTTGAAGAACATCTCACTTGTGTTAAAATGATGATGATGATGATGATGCACATTAAATTATACTGAGATCTTTGAGCTTTGAAGGCAGACTTTCAGTTTGAGACATTGCTGAGATCGGTGAGATTGCTGAGGTCTTTTTATCAGGAGAAACATCTGAGACTTCAGCAAAAGTCTCATTGCTGTCTAGGAGACATATTTAGATATTTAAACATTTATCTCATTTGCTGTTTTTACATGTGCATGTACATGCATCGTTTCTGTGTTTTCATGCAACATGTTTTTGGAAGTCATTTTATGATAGTGAAAACCTGCAATTGATTTTAAATGTGTTTTAATTCAATGAATATGATTTGTAAAGGTCTGTGTGCAATGAGTGTTCAGCATTTGATCATGTGACAGCCGCTCACATCCAATGAGGAGCCTCGTTCAGCTGTTAATGATAATGAGCCGTGAAGAACACCAGTTTACTCTCACTGTAAAGCAAGGCTGAAAAGCTGCGGTTTAAATGTATTCAGTGGTTTGTGTTTGTTGGGATGTTTGTAGAGAACATGGTGATCATTTCTGCATTATGGTCTAGTGTCATGGTGGACTTCTGCTTTATGGCCTCTTTATGTTTGTTTTTAATAAAATCAACAACAGTTTGTACTTTTGATCATCATAATTATTATTATATAGAATGCAATGAAAAAGCATCTGCCATTAAATGAACAGCAAAAATAGTAAACACTTCACGAATGTAGAAATTGTATTTATTAAACTGATTTATTCTACATCTATGCAGCTCTTAGAAAACCACTGAGGCAAGCCAAGCGTACGATTTTAATATGATTATATTATAATTTGTGATTCAGTGAGTTTAGAGAACATGGAAAAACTATTTTTTCCCACTCTTTCCTCTCGTACAAATCATATCTGTAAATCTTTGCATGATATTTCAGTAATTTAATTTTTTGTAATTTGCACAAATTGTATGCACAAAAAACAGACGTGAATATTTCCAGACACCCTGTGTGTGTGTGAGAGAGAGTGTGTGTGTGTGCGTGTGTGTGCGAGAGTGAGTGAGAGTGTGTGTGTGTGTGAGAGTGTGAGTGTGCAAGAGTGAGAGTGTGAGAATGTGTGTGTGCGTGAGTGAGAGTGTGAGTGTGTGTGTGTGTGTGTGGTCTCTGTTTTTTAATAAAATCTGAGCATGTTTAGCATGATGCACATTGCTGTAATGCACAACATTTCGCCTCCTGCTGTGTGTTATATCGGTATGAAAGCAAGAGTGAATTAAAGACACAAACACACAGTCAAATGCATCACTTGAACTGGTTAATGGAGTGTAAAAAACATCCGGTTAAGTCACACACTGTATGAACAGAATAAGAAAGCATTATGTAAAACTCCAAGCGATGCATGTACAGTAAACCTGCATCACATACTTCACATCGCAATGTTGTGATTGGTTAGTATTTTTAATGAGCATTTAGTGTAAGTGGCTTTATGATATTTAATGCACGATGGCTGAAATAACCGTAATTCATTAGACTTGAGCTCTCAGGTGCAGATCACAGGTGTGAAGTGAACAGGTGAGTGTGTAAAGGCATAAACGCGTGTTTAATGTTCTAATGGGATGCAGCTGTTCTGTTATTTGCATTTTAATATTTCGCTGAGATTAATGTATGAAGGTGGAGGTTAAAAACTCTAGTGCAGATTTGCAGGGAATGTCCATTAATGCCGTTTGTTTTACACATATTTAGAAGAATATAAACTGAGTAGTGTTTGCGTTAATGAAATAGATGCATTAAACAAAACAATATAAAATACATATAAATATCCTAATCTCTGATGCATGTGGACTAAAATCATTATTGGGAATAACAAAAGCAAGAACAATTTCAACATTCTTTTTCAAATTACAATCAAATGATACACCAGTCAGTCAACAGAATATGTGTACAATGAGTTACTGCAAAGAAAAAAGGGATATAACACTAAATATGATCAAGAATTGTCTTCTATAACTACTGTTCTCCTGTATAGAGAACACACATATACAGTGCTGGTCAGAATTATTTGCCCCCTTGGTAAATATGATCAAAGATGGCTGTAAAAAATAAATCTGCATTGTTAATCCTTTTAATATTTTATTTAAAAAAAAAATACTTTCATTGAAGTAAAAGAATTGAAAGTGGGGGGAAAATCACATTATGAAATAAATGTTTTTTTTCTCCAAAACACGTTGGGAACAATTATTTGCCCCCTTTTATTACATACTTTTTGCAACCTCCTTTTTCCAAGATAACAGCTCTGAGTCTTCTCCTATAATGCCGGATGAGTTTGGAGATCAGAGACCATTCCTCCATACAGAATCTCTCCAGATCCTCTATTCTTCCATACAGAATCTCTCCAGATCCTCTATTCTTCCACACAGAATCTCTCCAGATCCTTCATTCTCTCTAGATCCTTCATTCCTCCATACAGAATCTCTCCAGATCCTTCATTCCTCCATACAGAATCTCTCCAGATCCTTAATTCTCTCCAGATCCTTCATTCCTCCATACAGAATCTCTCCAGATCCTTCATTCCTCCATATAGAATCTCTCCAGATCCTTAATTCTCTCCAGATCTTCCATTCTTCCATACAGAATCTCTCCAGATCCTTAATTCTCTCCAGATCTTCCATTCTTCCATACAGAATCTCTCCAGATCCTTAATTCTCTCCAGATCCTTCATTCCTCCAACACAGATTCTCTCCAGATCCTTCATTCCTCCACACAGAATCTCTCCAGATCCTTCATTCTCTCTAGATCCTTCATTCCTCCACACAGATTCTCTCCAGATCCTTCATTCTCTCCAGATCCTTCATTCCTCCAACACAGATTCTCTCCAGATCCTTCATTCCTCCAACACAGATTCTCTCCAGATCCTTCATTCCTCCACACAGATTCTCTCCAGATCCTTCATTCTCTCCAGATCCTTCATTCCTCCACACAGAATCTCTCCAGATCCTTCATTCCTCCACACAGAATCTCTCGAGATCCTCTATTCCTCCACACAGAATCTCTCCAGATCCTTTATTCCTCCACACAGAATCTTTCCAGATCCTCTATTCCTCCATACAGAATCTCTCCAGATCTTTCATTCTCTCCAGATCCTTCATTCTCTCCAGATCCTCTATTCCTCCATACTGAATCTCTCCAGATCCTTCATTCTCTCCAGATCCTTCATTCCTCCACACAGAATCTCTCCAGATCCTCTATTCCTCCATACAGAATTTCTCCAGATCCTCTATTCCTCCATACAGAATCTCTCCAGATCTTTAATTCTCTCTAGATCCTTCATTCCTCCACACAGAATCTCTCCAGATCCTCTATTCCTCCATACAGAATTTCTCCAGATCCTTCATTCCTCCACACAGAATTTCTCCAGATCCTTCATTCCTCCACACAGAATCTCTCCAGATCCTTCATTCCTCCACACAGAATCTCTCGAGATCCTCTATTCCTCCATACAGAATTTCTCCAGATCCTTCATTCCTCCACACAGAATTTCTCCAGATCCTTCATTCCTCCACACAGAATCTCTCCAGATCCTTCATTCCTCCACACAGAATCTCTCCAGATCCTTCATTCTCTCCAGATCCTTCATTCTCTCCAGATCCTCTATTCCTCCATACGGAATCTCTCCAGATCCTTCATTCTCTCCAGATCCTTCATTCCTCCACACAGAATCTCTCCAGATCCTCTATTCCTCCATACAGAATTTCTCCAGATCCTCTATTCCTCCATACAGAATCTCTCCAGATCTTTAATTCTCTCTAGATCCTTCATTCCTCCACACAGAATCTCTCCAGATCCTCTATTCCTCCACACAGAATTTCTCCAGATCCTTCATTCCTCCACACAGAATCTCTCCAGATCCTTCATTCCTCCACACAGAATCTCTCGAGATCCTCTATTCCTCCACACAGAATCTCTCCAGATCCTTCATTCTCTCCAGATCCTTCATTCCTCCACACAGAATCTCTCCAGATCCTTAATTCTCTCCAGATCCTTCATTCCTCCACACAGAATCTCTCCTGATCCTTCATTCCTCCATACAGAATCTCTCCAGATCCTTCATTCCTCCATACAAAATCTCTCCAGATCCTTCATTCCTCCATACAAAATCTCTCCAGATCCTTCATTCTTCCATACAGAATCTCTCCAGATCCTTCATTCCTCCACACAGAATCTCTCCAGATCCTTAATTCTCTCTAGATCCTTCATTCCTCCACACAGAATCTCTCGAGATCCTCTATTCCTCCATACAGAATTTCTCCAGATCCTTCATTCCTCCACACAGAATCTCTCCAGATCCTTCATTCTCTCCAGATCCTTCATTCCTCCACACAGAATCTCTCCAGATCCTTAATTCTCTCCAGATCCTTCATTCCTCCACACAGAATCTCTCCTGATCCTTCATTCCTCCATACAGAATCTCTCCAGATCCTTCATTCCTCCATACAAAATCTCTCCAGATCCTTCAATCTCTCCAGATCCTTCATTCCTCCACACAGAATCTCTCCAGATCCTCCAGATTCCCAGATCCATGTTGGCGCTTCTCCTCTTCAGTTCATCCCACTCCTCCTCTACAGGGTTCAGGTCAGGGACTGGGATGGCCATTGCAGACGCTTGGTTTTGTGCTCAGTGACACATTTCTGTGTTGATTTTGATGTTTGTGTTTGGATCACGGAAGATCCAGACACGGCCCGTTATAAGATTTCCAGCACAGGTTGTCAGGATTCGATTTTTTATCTGTTGGTATTTGATCGAATCCATGATGTCATGTTTCTGAAATAATGGCATCATGGGCAAATAATTCTGACCAGCACTTTACTATTATAAATGGCAAAAAGAATAGTTTAAAACACATTATTAATGTAGTAAAAAGTATAATGTTTTGTGCTCTATATTTAAAACCGCCTTCATCAAAAAAAATCTTCGTTTTTAATCAAAATTAAGAGAGTAGATTAATATATACCCAAGTAATCTGTTATGCATATTGAGACATAAATAGGGAGAGATTTCAAGTAATTGAAACACACTCACACTCACTCACACACACACACACACACACACACACACACACACACACACACACACACAGGATCCAAAAGACATAATCTAATATTTCTTGCATATTCTGTATGTTTCTTTGAGCTTGTGAATGAATGTGTGTGTGCAGAGAACTGAATTTCTGTGGATTAAAGAGAGGATGTGTGTGTGTGTGTGTGTGTGTGTGTGAAGCTGAAGAGTCAGAGATGATGATGGTGTGACTGACATCACATTCAAACCATGACTTTCTGATGACGGTGATTTGATTTTGTGTGAGTGTGTATGCGTCTATGTGTGTGTGAGTGTGTCTGTGTGTGGTTGGGGGGGTTGTTCAGAGGATAAATCGTTGTATTATGAAGTTAAATCATAATTTTTTCATTGATAAACTCGAGTTTTTTTGTCTCTTAAAACATCGTAAAAACGAAAACGTCGTTTTCATAACCATACTGTACATGATAAAATAAGATGTTCATGATCACGCGAGTATTTTTAGATTCGTGTTTTTTAAACACGAGACCAGCAGCAGAATTTCTGAAAATACACACGATCAAGATCTTAGAGTGGATCAAAACACTTTTTAATGTTAATTACGTCATAATCTGTATTCTTCATTTATCTCTGAAAAAAGGACGAGCACGTAAAATAGATAATATTAATTTAATAACATTAATTGTTCACGGAGAAGTAAACATTTTAAAGCTGGCACATTTTTTGGATAAAAAACAAACTAAAAAGTGTCTATTCTATTATTGAAATAATTAATATAATGCTAGGCTATATAATAGGCTAATATTTTGAATATTTATATATGTGTGACGCTTTTAAATATGGGATTTTTATTTTCCTCAATAACTAACTACAACTATTGTATATTAATCTAACAGAAATTGCTGAGCTCAAAACATAAATGAAACAAAACAAAATAAATCACATATAAATATGTAATAACAACATATGCAATAAAAGGCTGGAGTGATAGTTAATGTTTGTTAATTAGATACAGTGCAGAATGATGTCATCTCTCTCCCTAAAGCGGTCTTTATATTGTGTTGATCTATTCCGAGGCCTTCAGCATTATGATGATATGAAATATTATATGAAATGATGATATGAGATCAGATGCATGCAAGATAAAAATGTGAAATCAGTGTCTTTACAGTTAAACGCTGCCAGCATCTTTCTATTGATGTACGTCACTGTTCATGAAAATTACTAAATTATTTTGAATTCAGATTATCAATTCAATAAACGACGTGATTTAATTGTTTATTGCTACCGTTTTATGATGACTGAATTGAACATTTTATATAACGTTTCATATTGCAATGTGAATAGTTAAAACATATCATGCTTTTGAAAGATCGTGTTGAATATGTAATATAATAATGTAGCGTCGTGTATATTTGAAAAGAAAAAGATTCATCGGTTTAACTGAACCCTTATAAAACAAATGCGCGTGACCGTGTGAATCTTAAAGTTTCTTTAAAACCTCCACGCGATTATAAAGGAATTGAACTAAAGAATAAATACACGTTTATGACAGAGCCTGTGAACGCGGCTCGAATTCAATCTGATGCATTCGTCTTAAATGATAGAAATCACACACAGAAACCAGGCAATTTGCACAATTAAAATAGCAAATAAAATCTAAAATAATGATTGCAATCAAAAGAAACTATTTTTAAGAAATACAAAGTACCCTCGAGCATTCAAACAGCGCTGATGCATTGTGATATTTTGTTATTTTGTATTTAGCCTATACCATTTCGTTGAATAGCATAATAATGTAGCTACAACTGCTTTATTTTCTGTCATTTTATCCATGCATAGTTTATTTATCCATGCATCATATAATTGATGCATAAATTACACTCTCTCCTCGCGTTCGCGTTACGCGCGCGCAGTACCGATTTGAACGCGCGCGCGCGCGCCGCGTGAATCACACACACCACACCGACCAACCGGAGCTCGCGCTCGCGCTGATGATGGCTTATTCAACATGGCGAGTCATGCATGTGTGTGTACCGTTACTGTTACACACATGAAGCATGTCTGGCTTCGCGTGTCATTCTTAATGCCTCAGTAAATGCATTTGATTTCATGCATATGATGCACCTGTTCCTATAACGCGCGAGATGCTTACATAGAGCACAGTGTGTTTTCTTGTCACAAAGTCATTTGAGAGAGTTAGTAAAGAGAAGCTTTAACATGTGCCATGATGATGCATCAAGCCATTATATTAGAGATGCATTAATAAAACGTGCAGTTTTCCCTGGCAACACACACACACACAATCTGCTGCAATGTGCCTTTTCCATGGGAATGGATGCTCGCTTTGTGCCTGCCTCTCTCTCTCTCTCTCTCTTTCTCTGTTTCTCTCTCTCTCTCTCTCTGCCCCTCCCCTTCTGTTCTCTATTTCATTCTCTCGCGCCCAGTCCATCATTCTTTCAGCTCTCGCGCTCGGCGCTTGTTTGCTGACGAACAAAACCGCTAAAGGATGTAAATGAAAGAAAGGAAAGAGAGAAAGAGGCTCGCGCACGCAGAGCTGGAACAAAAGCAAGCGAAGCTGAAATGGAGGAGCGATTAGATTCTGCAGAGGCTCAGAGCTGCTTCTCCTCCAACTTTCATTAGAAGCTGAAGACATGAAGACACGGTGAGCTCACACACTTTACTCCTCCATCAGAACTCTAGATTGCACATTAAATCAGTTCTGCTCTTCTGTGAACAGTCACAGTTAGACGCCTGAACAGTTTCATGCACTGACATACACCCGACTGCATGAGTGCATTTATTATTTTTGCACGTGTTAATTAGATGGACTCTCTTGAACTTTTGATGTTCGTAATGCAATTGCTTGTGCATTTACATAATGACTCGTTTCAGGTAAAGATGCGTTTCTTTATTCGCATTTCTCTTCTCAGTTGTTGCAATAATGCTTTTAATAATGGTGCACCCTGAGCTCATGCATCGTGTGTTTTTGCTGTTCTGCAGTGTTTAATGCGCTTGCATTGAATATTTGTGTCATGCAATAGATCATACAGTTTGTTTATGAATTCACGCATTTTAAGAAATAATGCCTTTAATTCCACACGGAAGGAATAATGCAGGAGTGTCCAGTTCTGTGTGTGTGTCTGCGGCCTCGAGTTCGGGCTCCTGATGGGAACATGTCTCCAGACTCGCGTGTGTGTGTGTGTGTGTGTGTGTCTGTGGCCCCTCGCGGCTCCCAGACAATATTGTCATGATAATGAGGAACAGCTCGTTGTTGAACTTGATGTTGACTTCTTTCTTCAGGCCTCATTTTTCTCGCTCTCTTGTTTGCGCTGTTTTTCTTTCACACGGTTCTTCTCTCGGTGAGGATTATCTGAAGGGAACAAAAGACACAGATGAATAATGACAGTCGTTTTCTTGCGTTTCTTGAGAAAAAGAGGCGTCTTGCTTTAATGCATCGACATTTTCATTAATTGTAGCCTATAATGTCATTTATTATATCATTTTTAAATTATTTTTTACTTTAATTAAACAATTGTGCCATACCGTATTTTTTAAGTCTACATTTATTTATTTTTAGACAAAAATCACAGAAATATTCAGTAATGAGAAACAGATATTTACGCAATATTTGGTCATGTGTCTGTAAAGGCAATCTTTATGTCGTGTGTCTCCAGCAACAGGTGCTGTGAGGCCTTCAGTCCTCTGTTCATATCACACATGTTTTATCATGCATTATAGGCCAGTTTATTTATTTTTGAGGAAGACATTTTTGCACGGACTGTAAATCAAACATGTATTTTTAATTTTTATTTATGAATGTCTTCGTTCCACATCAGCTGTTTTTGAGCAGGTAATTCGTGTCTTTTTAGTTTCATTGTTTGGCAGTGGTAATTTAGGTGATTCAATAATTTTCATATTTATTTAAAATATTATAGGCCTGTATATTTAAACTTTGCTGAAAATACGGAAGATCACAGACTCCTTTAACAGCAATAGATTGATGGGGAAATTAAAGATATTAAAAGGAAAGGAAATTTAGTAGGCGCGCACACACACACACACACACACACGTTTCTATGATATTTGATTTCTGAGGCATCGCTCGTGAGAAATGCACACTTTACACCTGCAGTTTAACACGTATTTCTGTTCTCCACTTTTAAAGACACACTTTTATGTGATATTTCGGGGTTATGGTTAGATTATCCAAGAAATACAAAATGCAACATTTCTGGCTAAAAAGCAAGGAAATGTATATCTTCAACATTAGTGTTGTCTTCATTTAATTAATTAATTAATTTATGTATAGGCTGTTTTATAACTTATATTTGCAAGGAAGCGAGATGTTTGATCCATCATAAAGAATCTTAAACAGTGTTTTTCTCTCCATATCTGACGTTTAAAAGACGATTTGAGTCCGAGAACCGAACAAATATTCGTAAATATGAAACTATGAAGGATTATTATAAAACTCTTCTTTCTCAGATGAAAGTCCGTGAGAATCTACACACATAAATCATTCAGGTGAAATCGAAACAAAAAAGGGATGAAAAAATGAGGAAAAAAAGAGAGAGAAAATAAATGGGATAAAATGTTTTTAAAAATACAGTACAAAGACAATTTTTTTTTTCGAAACGGCAGCAAAAAATCAGAAGATTATTTAAGAGGAAGACATTTAATTGATTTTAGTCAGTTTATTTTGAGATCGTGTATTGTTATGGTTTTAAAATGCAGGTTATTTATGATATTGTGCTCTGACTAATATATATATAGGTATATATATATATATATAAACAGAGATATAAGAAAGACATAGATGCTGTTCCAAAATGTATTAACATCATTAAAAATAATATTCAATTTTCTTCAGTATGAAATGTAAAAATTCTAAGAATGAGCAAAAAATGTAAATTAAACACAAATTAAGTGTTTTGTGTTGTAAAACGGTTTATCCTCATAAACGTATAGTCTCGGTTAAAAACGGTTATAAATAAAAATTATTTTTTAAAAAAAGTTTTTTAAATTGATTGTTTAAAATGAACAGCATTTCAATTCTCTTCCAATGAGGCTTTGAGGAAAAATCATAAATGTTGCAAACTCATGACTCACTATATTCAGGACTAATTTAAGATCTTTTCATGTGAAGAGCTGTTAGTGCAGTGAACGCACGTGCTTCAGATAATGCAGCTGTGTGTGTGTGTGTGTGTGTGTGAGAGAGAGAGAGAGAGAGAGAGAGAGAGAGTGTGTGTGTGTGTGTGTGTGTGTGTGTGTGTGTGTGAATGAGTGTGTATGTGTGTGTGTGTATGTGTGTGTGAGCCTGTGTGTGTGTGTGTGTGTTTGTGTGAGAGTGTGTGTATGTGTGTGAAAGAGTGAGTGTGTGTGTGTGAGTGAGAGTGTGTGAGTATGTTTGTAAGTGTGTCTGTGTGTGTGAGTGTGTGTGTGTGAGAGAGAGAGAGAGAGAGAGAGAGAGAGAGTGTGTGTGTGTGTGTGTGTCTTCACATATAGCACATCTCTGGTGCAGTTGAAGATCTCTATTTGTAAATACAAATCATGTAGGACTTTAAAATCTACATTAGCAAATTATGAAGGCCAAAAAATGCAGATAATTGACTTTCAAATACAGAGATTGTGTAAAATTAGAAATGACTCAGATTACTCAGCATCTCTGACTCATATCAGCTCTCAGTTCTGATGTTTAATGTCTGATGGCTGTAGTTATGTGAACGAGTGAATTATATATTCAGTGCACGCTGGCCAATTCAGAGTCTCACGGTCATTGTCATTTGAAAAGACTTTCATTGTAGTAATTTTTTTTTGTCATGGTAACGAAAGCTTTTCATGAGTTCCTTCGGGCCTCTATATATCAAACACATTAAATTAATAACAGGATGAAATGAGAAAAACAGCTTCTGTAAGATATATGGAGATTTAACCTATTTGTATGTGTTTATTTTGTAGGAGTGTACACACACACACACACACACACACACCTAAATAAGGCTAGTAATGTTTTATTGTAGCTTTTATAATGAACATTAAATGAAAACATATGATGTGTAAGTGTGTGTGTGAGGAAGAGGCGGAGCCACAGGATCTGTGTGTGTGTGTGTGTCGGGCTCCTCACACTCCTCACTGCTCCATTAGAGGATTGTCAGCTTGTGTGTTAACAATACTCTGGATTTGTAAAAGAATGTGGAGTGAATATGAACCGAATGATTTGAGGATCAGAAAGTGAGGTATCGCAGTTGTGTGTCTTTAACAGCGACACACACACAGCAGATTTGCAAGCGTTGTAACTGAGATCTGACTGTGAAGAATTAATCATTTGAGTGCATGAATGGAAATAATCATAAATTCTGTTGATCAGTTAATGTAGACAAGTCTGGCAGTTCCGAATTTATAAATGCTATGAGGATTATTATATCAGTCACAAAACTGAGTTTGAGTTGCTGCACCTGTGTGTGTGTGTGTGTGTGTGTGAGAGAGAGAGAGAGAGAGAGTGTGTGTGTGTGTGTGAGTGTGTGTGTGTGTGAGAGAGAGAGTGTGTGTTTGAGTGTGTCAGTGTGTGTGAGAGAGAGTGTGCATTTGTGTGTATGTGTGTGTGTGAGTGAGTGAGGTGTGTGTGTGTGTGTGTTGTGTGTGTGTGTGCCTACTTTGGGGACAAATTTGTATCAAGAAACGAGTTAAAACTAACTATCCTCCTCCAGCACATCCTCATGTGTGAACACAGATTTATTCACTGGTAATGATCTCTGTTAGGGTTATGATCATGTGGATAAGGACATAATATTTATAACTAGCTGTGTATAAAACAATAGAAGTATAAATGCAATGCAACGATTTAGACGTGTGTGTGTACATGTATGCTTTACATGTGTGTAAAGCGCTTTGGGTGTACAGTAGTACATATGAAAGCGATATATAAATGCCTCATTCATTCATTCATACATACATTGGAGATTTTATTAAATTGCCTTATGCTGATACATGAGAATGAAATATGTCGATTTCTAACAGCTGGATGTTCGTCATGAGTTTAACCCTCTGAAGTGAGAAGCTGCTCGTGCATGAGTTCAGGCCAGCAGATCTTCATCCTCAGTCTTCAGCACATGTGACCACACACACACACACACACACTCACACTCCATCCGGAGCGCCGCGGCCCCTTTAACACGCACGGGCTAGTTTTTCTCTTTGGTTATCTAGCTGTATGAGTCTATGAAATATCATAAAGCTAGAGAACCGAAAGTAGAAACTAATCCACAGACTTCATGAAGCGCAGACCCGAGGCGCGCGCCGGAGAGAAAGAACACACGGGCTCGAGCGCGTGCTGTGAGCGTGTGTCACACAGGATTTTGTGGAAGTGCACGGGCAGAATGCACGCATTAAACTGAATTGCATTAGAAATGTGTGTGTGGGATCCATTAATGACGCATGTTGCGTTCAGGGAGCGTGTGTACGCAAAGCGCGCGAGCGTGCATCAGTCCTCGTACGGGCATCATCAGAACGCGTGTTTGTTTCAGGTGCTCCGGGCCTTGGGCAGAGTTGCACGTGTGTGTGTGTGTGTTGTATTTTGCTCTGTCTGGTGCAAATGTCCGTGTCGTTCTTTATTGTTCTGCATTTGTTGTCGCAATGTCGCGGTGTGCTGGTCCGGTGATTTTGGCTCATTCAATGGTGTGTTAATAGTGAAACACGCAAAAAGTTTCAGTGCATGCATGCACAAGGAATAGCCTATTTGGGAATCATATAGGAACACTGACAACGAGAGTCTTTCTAGTGCAACAGTACGCAGAATAAGAATATGGAAATGCATGAGCATGACTAATATAATTTATAAAACATAAGCATGCGTTCCCCATATTAAATGAAGCACAAATGATAGCATGTTCTTAGAACATAAATGATTTCAGTTGGGCTCATGTTTTATGGATCTGGTTCAACAGTCAGACCATACACACATATACGCATTATATGCATACAATAGATATCCACAATGCATAATATAGCCAACACAACACAAGCCCATGCAAGGATTTATTCTGATGCAACAGATTCTGTTATACATGCTTTTCTGAAGAGAACATGCCATTATTATGATATTGACCATAGCATATCTTTAGGTCTGAATGCATGTTAAATATACATCATGCTCCTCTCAGGCTCTCCAGGCTGGAGGCGTTTTATGTATTCGACAGCGTATTGTAGATTTATAGTTATTGTACGGATTTTTGACATGACTTTCGGATGTGATGTATGCCTGCTTGTGTTGAGATCCCATGTTTCTTTTCTTCTTCCATGATAATAATCGGCTTTTATGTTCTTTATATCAAGAGAGAGTGTCAGTGAAATGACTTCTAAATTAAGTTATGAAGCATGGCAGACATTATTATTATTGTTGTTTATGTTGAAACATGGTGTATGGCAAGAGCATAATCAAGACAATATAGGGTACAGTTCCTCTTTAAATAACATTATTCAATTTAAGAATATTACACACAGCTGTTGATGATAATAACATTTTAAAAGCACAGAAAATTACCATAAGATCTGTCGAAATATGAAATATGATTTACTTCTAATGTTTTCATGTCTCTCTAATTTCAGCATGTGGGGAAAGTGTGTCAGCGATGCCGAACTCTACACGTCAGCTCACACACTTCAGGTAAAACTACGATCTTTAATCCGCTGCCATTGTAGAAAAGCTGGAAATACAGACAGCGTCATACATTTTAATATGCGTCTCATAAACAGTTTTATGCTACAATTTGCCTAATTTGGTTGTTTTATTCACAGTACATTTCTAAAATTGAATTAGGATGTTAATGTTGCCATTTACATGTTGTTTGTGTTGATGTATAGCGTTTGTGTTGTGTTTTTATCTCTCTGGATCTAAAGCCAGTTTGTGCTATTAATGCATAATGCCAGATTTATGGTTTATTTTATCGCTGATATGAGCAAAGTGTGTTTAAAACAGCAGAATAAACTCAATGATGAGTTAAGACTAAAGGTCACTCAGAAAAACTCGTTAGCTAATCCTTGTTTTCTATTCTAACGTGAACCAAACAAATATCATTACCTGCAGAATACAGAAATATTCTAAATATTCACTTCAAGTGAAGATGATCTATAACCTAAGGAGGACTTTGATCCTTTTTTACAATATGATCTCAACATTATGCGGTTTGGTATGAAACCGATGCAGTAAACAAGCAGAAGATCATGTGAAGAATCGAGAGACCCAGAGGGACTTATTAACAATTACCACAATTATTAACATTCACTTCCACAAACCACACTTTCCCAATGCACAAACATCTAAACTGAGAACACTCTTATTTCTAGAGCTAAAGAACATGAAAAATGACAAAAACCCATAATTATTCAAATTTACTTCCAGAAACGACTCTTTCCTCGTGCACAAACAGTTAAGTATAAAAAGATAACAATTATTCAACGATTAAAACTTACTTCCACAAACAAATCTCTCTGAATGCAGCTAAACTGAAGACATGGTTACAAATGATTTAAAAAAAAAAAAAGATTAAGATTTATTTCCACAAACGACTTTTTCTGAATGCACTTACAGCTAAACTACAGACAGTGTTATTTTAGCACTCAAGAACAATAAAAAAAACATAATTATTCAAATTGACTTCCAGGAATGACGTTTTCTCATGTACAAACAGCTAAACTATATAAAAACAGTGTTATTTACTGCTAAAGAACAACAAAAATAAAGAAAATGATTAAAATGAACTTTCACAAGAAACTTCTAAAGACGCTAAACTGAAAAGTGTTATTTTAGTGCTAAAGAGAAACAACGAGAGACAACAAAACCCAAAAATGATTAAAATTCACTCCCACAAATGACTTTTTCTAAATGCACAAATTAAAAACAGTGATATTTTAGTGTTAAAGAACAACAAAACACATAATTATTAAAATTTACTTCCACAAATGACTTTTCTGAATGCACTTACAGCTGAACTACAAACAGTATTTTAGCACTCAAGAACAATAAAAAAAACATAATTATTCAGATTTACTTCCAGAAACTACTCTTTCCTCATGCACAACCAGCTAAACTGAAAACAGTCTTATTTTAGTGTTGAAGAACGACAACAAAAACACACGATTATTAAAGGGGTGTTCACAAGATGTAAAATAAGTCTCTGATGTCTCCAGAGTGTGTGTGTGTGAAGTTTTAGCTCAAAATACCCCACAGATATTTTTATATAGCATGTTAAAGTTGTCACTTTTTGAGGGTGAGCAAAAACACACCGTTTTGTGTCTGTCCCTTTAAATGCAAATGAGCTGCTGCTCCCAGCACAGGGGGCGGAGCTTCGAGAGCTCGTGTCCTTTTACCTCACACACACATGCACTGAACATTTCAAAAACTTTTAGCCTTTTATGTTCAAACCAGAGTCAGAAAGATGGAGAGACTCAACAAGAAGTGACAACATGTAGACAACATTTCTGAATGGTTAGTTGATGAATTTATGAAGCTTATGTGTAGTTATCTTCTAGTCACTGATTAGCATATTCTGTCATGATAATCTATAAATTGTGTTCAGGGGGCGGGGTTTATGTAAATTCTAGGGTTGGTGATGTCACTAACCCGGGAGGAATGTGGTGTAGTCTCTACCAGCCGTTTGTTGTAGTCCTTAAAAAGCGATTTCTGTAAAAGCAAATATCTCCCTTTGCTTTGAACTTTGAGTGTTGTAACTTTGCAGATGTTGTTTATGCTCAAACAGCAACATTACACACTAACTAAAGTTAGAAAAGTGAAATCATAATCAACCACCCCTTTAAAATTCACTTGCACAAAATCAGCTAAACTGTCTTATTTAAGTGTTGAAGAACGACAACAAAAACACACGATTATTAAAATTCACTTGCACAAACGACTCTTTCCGAATGCACAATCAGCTAAAGAAAGAAGCGAGCATGTTTGAGGCTGGTGTTGTTCGGGTCCTCTTTAACATTTCTATGCAAACTAGAGGTTGAATAATGAGCAGTATTTCTGCAGGGCGGGAGAGAGAGAGCGAGAGAGAGAGAGAGAGAGAGAGAGAGAGAGAGTCGGGGCCCGGGGCCTCCATTGGTGCTGCGCAGCTGTGAAAAGAGTGGGCTTCTTTTTCCCACGGCCATCCAGACACAAAACACCCCTCGGCCCGCCAGGGTCATGTCACACCGCTAATATATACGACAGAGAGAGACACACACACATCCAAGTTCTGCAAATTAACGAGCTGTCTGACGAGAGAGAGAGAGAGAGAGAGAGAGAGAGGGAGGGAGAGGGAGAGAGAGAGAGAGAGAGAGAGAGAGAGGCAGAGAGACAGAGAGAAGAGAGAGAGAGAGAGGGAGAGAGAGATTGTCTGTGTTTCATGCATGAAGCTTCAGCTCAGTTTGTGTTTATGATTCACATTGATAAATGTTTTAGATCATCTAATTCTCTACTATATCGTTTCATAAACATTGTTGTCTTTTATCATATTGCAACTTAAAGTAGTTGCAGTGATTTTAGTGGTATCATCTTGTGGCATATTGCTTTAATAACTGGATCAATTCAAGTACAAATATAATATAATATGATTAAATCTACTAGGTAACGGCACTAAACCTGATCCGGAAGAAAAAACCTGCATTTGCTTTTTAAAGTGCGAAATCAAACGCTCAAAAGGCTCATCAAAAAGCAAAAGATTATTTATATCAGCAAAAGTTTTTAATAGTATACATACACATTAAAACATGTAAATAAAACAAAGATTATTAGAGTATGTTTTATAGGAAAATACTATTTCAAAATTACTGTCCGTTTCTTCATTTATGAAATTCACTAATGAAATTTAATTATTTTTCACTGTATGGTTTCTTCTGACTCTAGATCCGGAGAGATGCAAACTAAATCAAGAGACAAAAAAAAAATTAAACACAGCATTAACATCCTAATTCTATTTCAGAAATGAATAAAACTAAATCAAATTAGTGTATTTAAGTTCATCAAGCAGTAAATGTTATTCATTGTTTTCCATCATCCATCTGTCCGGTTAAACTTGGCCTTGTGAGACTCTATAGACACACACACACACACACACACACACACACACACACACACACACACACACACACACACACAGGACGGTGTCTGACCAACACACCAACTCACTGCAACACATTCAATGAGATCTCTGATCTATGGCCAAATAATAGGGGTCCAGCTGTGTGTGTGTGTGTGTGTGTGTGTGTGGACTGTTGAAACGGTGAATTTGGTCCACTTTTGAACATGGGAAAATGTTTGGAATATCATTTCTGGCTCCAGGAATAACTGTTGAAGTCTGTGGAAACACAAAAATGACAAACATTTGATGATGTCAGGGCGGATATTTCATTTTAAAATACGCATAACTTTAATGAATTTGAAAATCAAGCATATAAGACCTGTAAAACCAAGAGGCCTCGTTGTATGAAAATATTTTACATCATGATTTCTTTGCATTACATGTTTTGTGTATAAATATTATAATACGAGTCTATGACGTACACTACCGTTCAAAGTTATTAAATGATGGATTAAATGTGTAAAAGTGGCAAAACAACAAACATTAAAGCTTTAAGAAAGGTCAGCAAGATTTTTCTTTAAAGAAATTAATACTCGTATTCAACAAGGATGCATTAAATTGATCAAAAGTGACTAAGACATTTATAATCTTACTAAAGATGTCAAAGAATCCTGAAAAATAAATTGCATCACGGTTTTCACAAAAATATGAACTGTTTTCAACATTGATAATAATCATAAATGTTTCTTGAGCATCAAATCATCATATTAGAATGATTTCTGAAGGATCATGTGACACTGAAGACTGGAGTAATGATGCTGAAAATTCAGCTTTGATCACAGGAATAAATTACACTTTACTATATATTCACATAGAAAACAGATGATTTACATTATAATAATATTTCACAGTTTTTTCCAAATGATGACAGCCAATCAGAATCCATCCTGCTTTAAAGAGTCGAGCATTTAAAGCGACAGCATGCGCTCAGAATAAACAATGTTATCATTCATTGGCGTGAACACTAATAAAATATCATTATAGTTATTGTTCTTGGTTTGAACTGGTCTTGAAGGGACGGTTCGCCCAAAAATGAAAATTCTGTCAATATTTACTCAACATCAAGATGTTCTAAACCTGTATGAATTTCTCTCTCCTTCTGAACATAACAGATGATATTTTGAAGAATGTTTCTGGTCTCCATTGACCTCCATACTATTTTCCACAGGACGAGCAACTGTTACCAACATTCTTCAAAATACCTTCCTTTATGTTCAACAGAAGTTCATGCAGGTTTAGTTGAAGTAAATGATGACAATTTTCGGTTTCACTTTATTTTAAGGTGTCATTGTTACAGTGTATTTATATATTTAAGTACTGAGTAATATTAAGCAACTACATGTACTTACTATAGGATTAGGGTTTGGTTGAGGGTTAGTTGCATGTAATTATGCATAATTTACTGTTATTACTATGGTAAGGCCATGTAACAAGGACACTGTAAAATAAAGTGTTACCGAATTTTCTTTTTTGGGTGAACCGTCCCTTTAAAAAAAACAAGAAATGTTCACTTAAAAGTTCTTTGAAGAACCAAAAACTATATGTTTAGCGATCAGTGCCGTAACGCTCATCAGTCTCTTCCAGTGTTTTCCTGGTTTTCCCTCTCTCCGCAGGGAATAGCGTTCCGCTCAATTAGCTCTCCTGTTCCTTGTTTACCCTTCTTTATGTTCCTGCAACTCAAAGACACAAGCCTGTCCTTTCAGTAAATACGGCCCGGCGCGTCTCTCCTCCCATGCTCCTTTCTTCCGTTCCCGTGTAATTCAGATGGAAATGTCTGGCTGTAATTAGTTCAATGCGAGGATGCTCAGGGCGATCAGCGTGTGTATTGTGAGGAGATGTATAGGGTGTTAATGTACTGAAGGACTGAGCCGAGCTTTTGAAAACTCCTCTTAAAGGACTCGAGGCGCAGGTGATTTCCCAGCGACCGGCCGGTGCTACACACACACAGCTTCACACACAGCTTCACACACAGCTACACACACACAGCTTCACACACAGCTTCACACACAGCTACACACACAGCTACACACACACAGCTTCACAAATACAGCTTCCGCATCAAGAAATGTGAGTGTTCTGCGAGCCTTTACAGACATACAGAGAAATCTATCGGAAAATCTCAGAGAAATCTATTTATCAAAAATTCAGCTTTGATCACATGGAATAAATTGCATTTTAATATGTTTCAAATAAAAAAACTGTTCTTTTAATGTGTAATAATATTTAACTGTTTTTACTGTATTCTTGATCAAATAAATGCAGCTTTGTTGAGCAGAAGAGACAAAAACATTACAAAAAAAATCTAACTTTTTGAACGGTAGAGTATGACGATATGAAATATGATGATGTCCTTGCTGGCATTTTTGATAACACGTTATCAATCATATCAAATATGTGCAAGTATTTAAAAAAAAAAGAGATTTACTAAAAATATAAATAAAATATATATTTTTTTAAAATCAAGGGAATCATGTTTTTCCTCGTAATAATGCTGTCGCTGCGATTTTTGAAGGGGTTATATGATGCTTTTAATGTTTTCCTTGTGTCTGTTTGTGTGTGTATATGATCTGCAAACTTACAAAGCTCATAGTCTCGCACAAAGCGACTTATTCTGTCTAATAGAGAACACTGATCCAGATAATACGTCCTCAAACATCCACAACACAATGTGAAATATAGGCATAATGCCGTCCAAAGGCGTACACAAAGACGATGAGGATTCAGGGATTGTCATCATGTCGCGGAGATGCTGTGTGTTTGGATGCACTTTTGCTTTCAGAGGTTAAACATAGTGTCGGTCCAGATCCGGCCCAGATCCGGCACACGTGGAATCCACATCTGGGCCGACACTATGATGCTATGACGATTTATTTATAATGCTATTCCTGAGCAGTATAACACAAAAGTTTGCTTTTGCAAAATGCATGTTACAGAGAACAGCTTCCTGAACCTGGCAGAGTAAAACTGTATAATAAGACTGAAAATGTTCTGCTCAAGTCGTGCGAGTTTGGTTCAGATCAATCAGCTTGATCATCTGCTCTTTCGGGCTCGAACTGATACGGTATAACCAGCGACATTATTAACTGTGTTTAAAAGAAGCTGAAGAGATCATGGTAAGGGCCGTTACATTTCCGACACACACTTGGCCAATCACAACGCACTAGGTAAGCTGGCCAATCAGAGCACTTCGAGTTTTTGTGGGAGGGGCTTAGTTGAAACCAGAACTCAGTCCGAGCGTTTCAGACAGACTGGGAATAGAGGTGCTGCAATAATGTAATAATGCTTTTTAAACATTCATGTTGACCTACTACTCTATTACACCCAATAATCAAAATAATGAACTTTTTCACTGTAAAAAATTGCTGTAAAATTTACAGCAACTTACTGCCAATTTCGGCTGCCAGTAAGCCTGTAAATTTACAAGAGTACTGTAAATCATAAACTACAATTATACTGTAAAATTAAACAGCACACCTGTAAAAGCAGCAAAACAGTTCTTTACTGTAATCTTTACAGTATGTTACTGTTATTAAAATGATGCATATGAGATTGCATTTAAACTCAAAATTGGTTATAATTCGAATGATTCATCAATGCACGATATAGTAAAGACTTTTTTTTGTCTTCATTTAATAATTTGCTCCAAATCTGAAAAGACGTTATTTAATTCTTTTATGTGAAATAATCTTAATTAATAGTCAAATTTCTGTTTAGCTATTGCTATCCTGCCAATAGTTCATGTAATTGAATGCCTTTTAACAAGACCCATTTCATATAAAAGTTAATATGTGTTGTCTTGGGCCAGGACACTCTTGAAAAATAGATTTTTAATCTCAATGAGTCTCTTCCTGGTTAAATAAAGGTAAAAAATAAATAAAAAATGATATATAATAGTAAAGAAAAGCTAGATTTGCTAAAGAAGCATTAGCACTGGAGATACAGAGATGTTGTGGAGGGTGAACGTGAAAGTGCCCTTCAGCCTCTGAGGGCCTGCTGATGTTTGCAGTGAATATGCAGTTTTACTCAAATACTTCATAATATGGTTGCGGATGCAGTTTCATGTCTGTGCAGTTGGACACAGATAAACTACTGAAATGAGCGGCTAAGCTCTTTTATTCTGCTCTCTGGCCACCTGCATCTAACTAGCTTATCTGATGCATTCAGACGATCAGCATCAGCAGAAACTGACCCCAAATATCCAGACCAATCGCAGTCAGCTTCAGCTTCGTTCCCTCCTTCTCCGTGGCAGAGGGAGCCGGAGAACAGGGTCGTTACTATGGATACAAATTATAAATGCCAACCAGCAGGGAAACAAATAAAAAGCTCTTACGGTCCAGAACGTGTGTGTGTGTGTGTGTGTGTGTTTAAGTTCACAGAAAACACATCTTACACTCGCCAGAGAATTGTACAGTAGCAAACATGCATGCATAACTAATGCTTCCCATTCCTGTCTCATATCCACCAATTCATGAATGCAAGTATGAAAATGTATACCTTGAATGCAATGTAAAAGCATGTATAAATGTAAAATTGAATTACTATTATTAATTACTATGATAAAGAAAAAGCTCACACTTTACGCATTTATTCAGCGCTCTGTACAGATACAGATTGTTTCAAAGCAGTGATAAGCAGGACAATAACAGTTAATGTTGCAAAATGCATTAATTTCAGCTGTGAAGAAGCTCTACAGGAGACAATTGTGTCAATATATGCTATAAAAACTCAATAATCATGTTTGTCAAAAACGACAAACACAACAGAAAGTCTGACCGCGTTCTAGATCGAACCTGAGGATGATACTAGGAAAAATCTGAGCGTTTGACTAAGAATGTTGAGTCTTGATCATATGAGAAGGCTTCAGATAACTTTGGATCGACATAAAACGATCAAATATCATCCTTATATTGTAGTCACTGCAATCATAAACTGTAATTACAGCCTTAGATATTCAATGTGTCTGTTTAACACATGCAACTGTGTGAAGAAAATCTCTCTTGTGTTGAATTTAGGGCGAGTTATCGTGAGAATATCGCATTAAATTCCAATAATCGCAAAGAGCTTTGATACTTGTGATAAGAAACAAAGTCTCAGCTTTCAAATTTCGTCCATTTTATCACGAAATTCGAACAATAAATGACGCTTCGACGCCCTTAAATGTGAAGTGATGAATCGCTGTAATGTCGCAGTCAGTCTTTTCCTCCACTTTACAAGTTATTGCATGAAAAAACATGCATGAACATCAGAAGGAATGTTAAAAGATACAGTAAAACTAACTGAAATGTATATCATGTAATCTCTAAATCAGTGTTTCAATCGCGGATAGACGTCAGTAAAACCGCTTGTGAACAATGTCTCTTAATCTTGCATTTACCTCAGGAAAGTCATCCACAGTTCATTAGTTAGCTGTAAAAACACTAGAGAACTTATTTACTGTAATTATATATGTATGTTTTTGAATAAATTTGCCATGATGACAAGTGTTTATTGAAAACTACCTTATGTGGTTTTACACTGCAAATGGCTAATAAAGTGAACTGAACTGATGTGCAATAAAGTTGCATGCAAACATTCCAGTTTTTATTTTATTTTTCTATTAACTATTGTTATAACATTGGTATCAGCAGATAATCATTCTGAACAATCAGCTATCGGTATATCGGCTGATAAATCTAGTATCGGTGGCGATGCATCTCTAATTATTACCAACAAAAAAAACCACAAGCACATTCACACACACACTCATTTCCCCTATTTGTATTTAGAAATACACACATTTCATTAACTGTAACTATTTGCATATTTAGGCATATCGAGCAATCTGTCTTTTTGTGTCCGCAGAGAAGGCTGTGCGAGAGAGATGGAGAGATAGACATGTGAAGTTCACGGACTCTCGTCCTCTGCGGAGACTGGGAAGAGTGGGAAGAGTGAGAGATTGATATGGGAAAGAGAAAGGAGAATCAGCCGAGGTGAGCGGACCAGCGCTGGGTTTTACTACGCGATCGAGTTTCATTACCAAGACACTGTTCCAATCAACACATTATTAATAAATTACACTCAACGCAGCTCTCGCTCTCACTCGGTCAGACTCAAAAGATGATTAGCCTTCTTAAAATGTGACGCGTGTCATTTCTGTGGCAACAAACAGAATTGCACAACTTTTTTTCATTTGTATATTACAGCGTGTGTTGCTGCTAATATAGAGTGTGTTAGTGTTGGTTCTGGAAGTATTTTTTCCAATGAAAAACAATCTTTAAAGCGTAATGAGCCATGAAGCAAGCCAAGAATCATAATACATACTGGTGGTGGTTGAGGAGATTCCCCCTTCTACAGCGCTTTGAGTGCCCAGAAAAGCACTATATAAATGTAATGAATTATTATTATTATTATTATAACATTACAAACTTGATTTGAAGCAAAAAAAGTATTTGAAAATCAGTCAAGAAGACAAAACTGAACTTAATGGCTTTAGTGAGGGAAAGAACTACAATCCCATGAAGCTTTGCGAATGACATAATCGAATTAAAAACAATGGAGGAATATAAAACTATGCATTTAAAAATGGCGATTCTATCTATAGAAACAATATATTTTAAGTTTATTGCAAAATATGCATATACATACAAATATACTGAAGCATGGGAAGATTGACTCGATTATGTCATTCGCAGTGCTTCATGGGAGTGGGCGGAGCTAAAGAGATCTTGGTTTGCTTGTGATTGGTGGAAGGTTTGGTACAGCATCGTGGGTAATGTAGTTTTTCACCACAAATGCCACTGTTAAACACTGTAATTTTAAAAATAAGTTGAATACGGGCTAAGGTGGACGCAGACTTTGATTGCTAAGGTGTTCTGGGGGGTTTCCAGGTGGTTGCTTACTCAAGAGCCAAAAACAAACAAACAAACAAACAAAAACTAAGTGAGAAGTGTTACTTCTGTGACACTGTCTGCCATTGGTCAAACAGTCCCGCCCCAACATGATTAGTTGAGTCAGAAGTTGGCAAACAAACTTGTCCATTTGCTCAAACAAACAGAATCACTGCGGCTCCTGCGCTTGAGAACGTGTTTCCATTATCTTTAAAATCCTCAAGCATGGATATTTTTAAAAAGGACTTGAAGACTTAGTTATTTTAGCGTTTGATTAGGTCTGAGAACTGCATGATTTTCTCTGTGTCATGTTTTGATGTTATTTTATGTTTCTATTTTAGAGTTATTTACTATTTATGGACAGCACTTTGGTCCATTCTAATGGTTTTGAAAGTGCTTTATAAATCAAAGTTGAGTTGAGTTGAGATCAGTGTTTTAAAAGCATCACTTTTCAAGAAGTCAATCACTGATTTAAAGTGACTGAATATTAGGGGAAAGTATTCAAAGAAAGGGTTCGGCACACACTTCACCATTTAAGTACATAATGGTGGCTCTTGTACAGATGCATCTTTAGTGTTTCTGTGTTCCCACACACTGGTTTGTGGTCTCATTATGTCTGGTCTCTTTGTTTTAACGCTCTCTTTAAATGGAGCGCATCTCAGTGCCCGTCTGCCAGCGTTCGCCCGTCGCTGTGAAGAGCATCTGGCTGGCACCACAACACACAAAATGGCGGCTACTTCTGCCAACCAGCCGTTTCCCTCCAAAAGATGGCGTCGTCTTCCACCGTTTGCCATCTGTGCGACCGTTAGCGGTTCATAAACTCTGTCTAATTGCATTTGCATATCCTTGATTTAGCTGAAGACGGGGGAGGGGTCGGAGAAAGCAGCTGATCGCTCGTGAACGCGGATCGTGAGCATGCAAATCACTCGACGGGAGAAACAATCCATTCAAAGACGCATTTTCTGTCGCTGACATATGGAAAGCGAGGCATGGCGAGACGGGAGGCCCCTCATATGCAAATCACTCCCTGTAAAGACCAATGAGAGGGAGGGAGACCGAAACGTGACGTCTAATAGGAGGACTGAGAGTAATTAGTTAGTTTGCTCGGAAAGTGCATGTGGTTGAACATGATAGAAAACAACAGATGAGCTTCATAGATCATGATTTAGAAGCATGTTCTCTTTCGAGGCTCGGGACGCTTAATGGAAGCCTCAGTTGTGTTTTAATGAAGTATCAATATGTTTCTCTTAAGAAATAAATAAAGACAGACACAAATGAGTCAAGAGATGTCATGTAGTGGTAGAGCTATAAAATCAATGTGGCTCAGATCATTCGGGCCGCCTGATTGACTGAAATACATCGCGATACAGATTAGTGTGATTATCAAATAACAAAGGCTGTAATTCATTTCAAGAAATGGTTCCAGAGTCATTTTTACAGCTGTGCTGTAAAATAAAATAAGAATATTTTTTATTATATTTTTCTCAAGTACTAGATTTTTTATTTTACAGTAAAACAATACAACTGTAATATGTATTATAATTTTTAATAATAATATATGCTTATTGTATTATTATTTAACAGTAAAATACAAGAGTAATATTTCTTATTTTAATATCTTAATTGAGTAATAATAATAATAATACAACAATAATAGTAATTTGATATTATTATTTTATTTTTCTCTAGTACTAGATGTTTTATTTTACAGTAAAACAATACAACTGTAATATGTATTATTTTTGTTCAATATTTTAATTTAGTAATAATAATAAAATTATAATATAGTAATTTATTAATATTATTGTTATATATTTTTAAATACTAGATGTTTATTTACAGTAAACTACAACAGTAATATTTCTTATTTTAATATTTTAATTTAGTAATAATAAAATGATAATAATAGTAATTTATTAATATTATTATTATTATATATTTTTAAATACTAGATGTTTATTTACAGTAAAATAATACAACAGTATTATTTCTTATTTTAATATTGCAATTTAGTAATAATAATAATAATAATAATAATAATTGTAAAATCGATTTTATAATTTTTAAATTGCAATTGGAATTTTTATCAGAAAGAAAAAAGGAAACATTTTATCTTTTCTTTTTTCTCTCCAAATGGTGCAGCCCGAGTTCAGCCTGAGATCTTTGACCTTTGATTGAAGACTTTCATATCTGGGCAGAGTTTGAGTCGCTGTTGAGATCTCATCTACAACTACGGCTTCAGCAAAAGTGTTCATTCTCTCTCTGTTCATTTTCAGTGATGTCTGTGTGAAAGAACTGAGACGTTAGAGACGCCAGTGTGAGCGTGAGGTTCTGTCCACTGTCAGGGACTTGAAATGAACTGGGTCTAAGACAGTTTTAAATTAGTTTCTAATTCTGCCGCGACACGTTTATTTATAGATGAAGTGAAGCTGTCAGAGATGTAGGACAGAATCCGTGTGTTTCGTTCCCCTTGTGGAAACACGGAGACTTTGACGTCCTCCTGTGGGTTTGAGGACAGAGATGAAACTCAAAGCAAACATCCTCTTTATTCATCAGTCGCCCGAACTGAACTTCACTGTCCCCGTTCCTCATGTTGTGTTATAAAACACTTTTTAAAATGGTGCACATGCACGACTGAAGACGCATGCACACATTTCCGTGTGTTCAATTCAATGTGTTAACTGCTGTTTCTTGGTATTAATTGTGAAATTTTATAGTTTCTACACCAAATTCTGACGATGCACACACTCAACTTTACTGTTTGAACATCACTGACACTAACATGCGATACTGACAGCAATAATGACAGTGAAGCATGACTGCAAACAACACTATTTATATAATCAACATACAGTATGTTTTGTTAATATACAGTGTGCAATGGTGGAGACAAGTGTGTGTGTGTGTGTGTGTGTGTGTGTGTATGCGTGTGTACGCTTGTGTATAAGGTGTGTGTGTGTGTATGCGTGTGTGTGTGTGTGCGAGTGAGTGAGTGAGTGACACAGTGTGTGTGAGTCAGTGAGTGTGTGTGAATGTGTGTTTATGAGTGAATGTATGTGTGTGTGTGTGTGTGTGTATGCGTGTGAGTGAGTGAGTGTGTGTGTCTGTGTGTGTGAGTGAGTGAGTGAGTGTGTGTGTGAATGTGTGTTTATGAGTGAATGTGTGTGTGTGTGTGTGTGTGTACCTACTTAACTATATTTTGGGGACATATTTGTACCCAGAAGTGACTAAAACTGACAAAATCTCCAAAATCCTCCCTTAAGGGACGTCCTCACTTGTAAATCTGTTATAAAAATAAAAGTAATTAATACAGAAAAATGCAGAAAGTTTTGTGTGATAAGTAGGTTTAGGGGTCGGGTTAGTGTGTGTGTGTGTGTGTGTGTGTTTGTGTGTGTGATGAGTATGTTTAGGGGTACAGTTAATGTGTGTGTGTGTGTGTGTGTGTGATGGGTAGGTTTAGGAATAGAGTTAGTGTGTGTGTGTGTGATGGGTAGGTTTAGGAGTAGAGTTAGTGTGTGTGTGTGATTAGTAGGTTTAGGGCTAAAGTTAGTGTGTGTGTGTGTGATGGGTAGGTTTAGGAGTAGAGTTAGTGTGTGTGTGTGATTAGTAGGTTTAGGGCTAAAGTTAGTGTGTGTTTGTGTGATGGGTAGGTTTAGGAGTAGAGTTAGTGTGTGTGTGTGTGTGTGTGTGAGATGAGTAGGTTTAGGGGTAAAGTTAGTGTGTGTGTGTGAGTGAGATGAGTAGGTTTAGGGGTAAAGTTAGTGTGTGTGTGTGTGTGAGATGAGTAGGTTTAGGGGTAAAGTTAGTGTGTGTGTGTGAGTGAGATGAGTAGGTTTAGGGGTAAAGTTAGTGTGTGTGTGTGAGTGAGATGAGTAGGTTTAGGGGTAAAGTTAGTGTGTGTGTGTGTGTGATGGGTAGGTTTAGGAGTAGAGTTAGTGTGTGTGTGTGTGTGTGTGTGTGATGGGTAGGTTTAGGGGTCGGGTTAGTGTGTGTGTGTGTGATGGGTAGGTCTAGCGGTTGTGTTAGTGTGTGTGTGTGTGTGTGTGATGGGTAGGTTTAGGGGTCGGGTTAGTGTGTGTGTGTGTGTGTGTGTGATGGGTAGGTCTAGTGGTCGTGTTAGTGTAAGGGAAGAGAATATACAGTTTGTACAGTATAAAAACCATTACGTCTATGGAATGTCCCCATTTAGATAGCTAAGTAAATGTGTGTGTGTGTGAGCGTGCGTGTGTGTGTGGTTACAGAACAGCAAAAATGTCGCTTGTGCCTGACATGAGTTTGTCTGTGCCGGTGTGTGTGTGTGTGATTAGGGTGTGAAGGGGGTTTGCACTTGAACATGAGGGGTTTGGGGTTCATGTCTGGGGTAGTTTTAGGGGAGGGGGGTGTCTGTCTGGGTCTGAATGAAACCCATTAAAACCATCCACGTGTGTGTGTGTGTGTGTGTGTGTGTGTGTGTGTGTCGCGAAGACAGAATAGTGTCTGGATCGGTGCAAGTGTCCATTTGCATACTCTTCACTGGCTGAACATATGCCATTCAGCCTGAACAGATGCAATGACAAACACACATGCAAATGACTCTTAAGCTCCGCCCCCTGCGAAACACAAGCTATAAATTCAGTGTATCACGCGTCAACGGACGCTGTGTGTGTTTGGGGGTCGTAGGACCATCGCATTCGCCAAATGTGATGCACAAAACACACTAAATAGTAATGATGTCACAGCATCCTCCTGCGCATGACGGCAGCCAATCAGATCACAGCAGGAACAGGAAGTGGATGAGAGATGCTGACTGCACCCTTTATGTGCTGAAAAGGAATTAAAAACTAAATGGGCCTGAAATAATAATAAATAATAAGAAACTTGAACTGTCAAAAATGTAATTTTGCTTTTATAGATGTTGAATGAATGATTAAATGTGTAAAAGTGGCAAAAGCAAACAAACATTAAAGCTTTAAGAAACATTATATAATGCTTAAAAGGTCAGCTGTCCGTGTACTTTAAGAAATTGATACTTTTATTCAGCAAGGATGCATTAAATTGATCAAAAGTGACATTAAAGACATTTATAATGTTACTAAAGGTTTCTATATCCAATAAATGCTGTTCTTTTGAACTTTCTATTCATCAAGGAATCCTTAAAAATAAAATGCATCACTGTTTCCATAAAAATATGAAGCAGCTCAAATGTTTTCAACATTGATAATAATCATAAATGTTTCTTGAGCATCAAATCATCATATTAGAGTGATTTCTGAAGGATCATGTGACACTGAAGACTGGAGTAATGATGCTGTAAATTCAGCTTTGATCACAGGAATAAATTACACTTTACTGTATATTCACATAGAAAACAGCTGATTTACATTAGAATAATATTTCACAATTTGTACTGTATTTTTGATCAAATAAATGCAGCCTTGATGAGCAGAAGAAACATTTTTTTTAAATCATACCGACCCCAAACTTTTGAATGGTATTATATATCCTAAAAAAGATTTTCTTCCCTATCGTGAAGTTTATCCGAGTGAAACGGCTTCAGTAACAAGAACAAATGTGGGCGGGGCTTGATTGTGTCTGTGAGGAACTGATTGGATGGTTGTGGTTTGCTATTGGCTGATCTCGTGTGAGTGACAGGTTGCCCCGCCCACATCATCAGAGAAACAGAAGAGATGCTGCAAGAGGAACTTATTGTTATTCAAGATTTAAATTTAAAACAATAAAAATGTGCACAGAAAAATTATTTACATTCCATAAAAAAAAAATTGGTTACACTTTATTTTAAGGTTACAGTGTAATTATATATTTAATTACTGAGTAATATTAAGCAACTACATGTACTTACTATAGGGTTAGGGTAGGATTAGGGTTTGGTTGAGGGTTAGTTGCATGTAATTATGCATAATTTACTGTTATTACTATGGTAAGTGCATGTAACAAATATAACAAGGACACTGTAATATAAAGTGTTACCCAGAAATGATCAGCACTTCACCTCAACTAGAAACATGATCAATGCACCAATGTTTAAAGTAAACTGAAGTTATGCTGGACTGTGAATGTTTGAATGAGTGTGTAATGCTGAGAGAAGCATGTGTCCAAATTCTGAAAACTGAAAGTTAACACTGACTAAACCTGAGCATCATGACACACAAACGCCTCTAACCTTCAGTCCCCTCGCAGCTTTCCTCAAATTAAACGAGTATTCAGGCTCGGATCTCGCGCCGCGCTTAATTTCCAGCGCTACGCTAGAGAAGTTCAGGGAGTTGGTGATTATTAATCTCAGAAGGGGGCCGCTGGACGTTTGTGGACAGACAATGTGTGTCTAGACGGCTCTGAACGTAAATATTCAGTCGAACGCTCGTCCCGAGTGCTTTTGTGGGGCTCGTCCCGAACCGTGGGAACGCTTGAGCGAGAAGGGCCCTAGAGGTCAAGGTCACAGCGAGGCCCTCGTCTGTATGGTTGCCCTCGTCTGGGCCTGAATGCAAATGAGCCGCTCTGATTAATAAGCAGCGAGAGTGTGTGTTTGCTCAAGTTCACGCTCTTTTATGAGACACACGATGACTTTTGTGATGCGGTCTGATGTACGTTCAGACTCTGCTGTTCATTTCTCTCTCTCTCTCTCTCTCTCTGTTGTGTGTGTGTAATCTGACGTTTATCTGTCGCCGTGGTAATGCTCAGAATTCTGAAGACTCGTTACATTCACGTGTCTTTAATCGCTCGGGACTTTCATGTCATTTGGCGCTTTATTTGGAATCTTAAGAAATTCTGTTTTGAACAGAATCAGTTCATATTACAGACCAAAGTCAATTGAATAAAGACATTATATTTTGAATAAAGAAGAGCGTTTTTTTGTATTGCGACATTTTTTATGACAAATAAGCACAATTTCCCCTTAAATACAATGAATCAAACTAGTATGAAAAATTATATAATTCTATATTACTAATAAAATTAATGTAATGTTATTATAATTATAACTAAAGTATTTATTTTTGATTATTCATCATAATAATAGCACAATTCTTCATTCCAGTTTCATTCTATTGTAATGAGATTACTGTATTAATAATAATAATGAATAATAATAATAATAATAATAATAATAATAATGTTTGTATTTGTTTTACTGCATTTAGTTTGATTTAATTAAAAAATGATTGACTTTCTTACCATAATAAAGTATTACTATAAATTACTGAAAAAATACTGTGAATCCAATAAGAATAACTCAACATTAAAATGTCCATATGCATTACAGTAATGCAAATATGCTTCATTTTCTTTAAAATAATGTCACGATGCATAAAGTCTTCATGATCTTAAAATGACGTTTTTTTAATGCAAAATATAATCTCTTTTGATTTTTGGGGTGAAATATGAATCAGGCATGAGTTATAATCATACAAGTTTTCCCACTTCACATCATTCAAACACATTTTATTCAAAAACACAGTTCAGACCTATAAATGAGGTTCAAACATTATTAAACACGACATCACCAATAAATGTTCATCACCTGTGTTGTATATGCAACAAACACGCACATAATGTGATATACATCTACACATTTTTAATTAGATGCAGACAGCACTAGTATAGAAATCAATGTGGAAAGCGGCTCAGATTATTTGATGATAAATGTTTGAGGCTTGTTTTTGAGATCTTTTCCGAAACGTGAGATTACTGAGGTCTTTTCTCATGATAAACTATATAAATGTGAGTTAGCTCTTGTGAGAGAGCGCTGGAGGGAATGTGCAATTAAACACGAGCACGCCATTAACTGTAAATGCACTGGATGTTAAACGACATGCTGTCGTTAATTCTTTAAGCAGAGAAGACATTACCTCATCAGGAATGCTTCATTTACTCGGCACAACACAATCTGAACACGTTCTGTTCCCGTTTCACCTCATATCTTGCTGTATCTTCCCTCCTCTCTCTCTACACATTCAATTCTATTGCTAGTTGCACGCATAGATATCATATATAAACGAGACATCTAGCCTTTATATATGATATCTATGGTTGCACATGGCCGCCATTTTGGATTTCGGATCAGCGAGGGTGTGCTTAGACACTTCCGGTTTCGCATTACGCCCGGTGCAGGGAGCCGGAGAAAGCCGAAATGTATCTTTTATAGCTGTTTATAGAATCAATTATCACTTAAAATACTACTAAGATCCATATTACTATCACACGAGCTAATGGCTCTAATGGTTTTGATCCGAAATCCAAAATGGCGGCCACGTGCAACTAGCGAGGCGTGACTAAAACATTCTAATGTTACGATCTGTAAACAGCATCTATTTGGATAAAATAACAACAGTATTTTTGTTCATGGAGCAACTTCAACATTTAGTGTTATGAGTTTTTCTAAAACCGTGTCCTAACTACACGCGATAAAAGGTCTTCTCCATGTTAATCAGTGTTTGTCCTAATCAGCCGCGACGGCGACACGCGACGAGTCTATTTTAGAAACGGTTTCTATTTTTCTGCGACGTCGCGCTGGAACAACAAACACAAAGTGTGGCGATGATAATCTCAGGTGCTGTTTATGTGCGTTATTTAATGTTAAAAGCGTGTAATGTGACTTTGAATATCATTTAGTGCTCCAGCTTTGAGGCTGTAAAAGCAACAATGGATAATTCACCTCAGATCTTGAAATTAAACAAATGGAAACAAGAACGTTCAAACTGTGAACAAACAAGTGTATTCTTTGACAAAGATTGTTTTAGTAACTCAGTAGCCTATGTATTTTTAATAATGTTTAAATGGTGTAATATTTGTGAATTTGATTATGTACTTATCCATTTTTGGTGCCGCGAGACTCCGCCCACGCGCTGTTCTGATTGTCTGACTCCGCCCACATGCTGTTCTGATTGTCCGACTCCGCCCACACACTGTTCTGATTGGCTGTGTGTTTTGATTGATTTTTTAAAATAATAGTTCATGTTGTTTTTCAACTACCAAATTATTTTGCATGCCTTGTTTATAAATGTATTTGTCTTCAGAACTCATATGACTTAAAATTATTACATATAACTATGTTATTAAAATATAAAAAAACTAATATAATGTTCTGATTGGCTGTGGGTTTTGATTGATTTTTACGCATCTTGCAGTCGCGTCGCATCTAGTGTAGACCGACACATTATTTGTCGCTGGAATCTTATCGCATCGCGTCTGGTTAGGACACGGTGTAGTCGTCTCAGTGTTTTCTGAACTGCCGCTTTAGTGCTCATCTCCTCCTCCTCGTCATCAAACTTCATCTCTTTTCTCCCGCCCGCTGCTTAAAACCTTTCCAGCATGTCAAGAAAGCGTCCCCTCAGCTGGGGCTCCTGAGGGCCCGCAGGGTTTCACGTTCCCCCTCCTGTCCATCATATCTCAGGATCTAGAAGATGATTTATCGGGTGGCATGAGGACGACGAGGGCTGACAAACACTCATGCATAGTTTTTTGTGGATTTGTGGCCTGACATACACATTCATGAATTTGGGAAACCACAAAGTAATCATCCATACTGTTTAAAAATAATTAAAGGAAATACTTTACAATAAGGTTCATTAGTTAACTCTAGTTAATGTATTAACTAACATGAACTAATAATGAGCAATACCTTTGTTACTGTATTTATTCATCTTTGTTAATGTTAATAAAAATCCAGCTGTTCATTGTTTGTTCATGTTAGTTCACAGTGCATTAACTAATGTTAACAAATACAACCTTTGATTTTAATAACGTATTAGTAAATATTGAAATTAATATCAACTAAGATTAATAAATGCTGTATTGAAGTATTGTTCATTCTAGTTCATGTCAACTAATGTAGTTAACTAATGTTAACTAGTGAACCTTATTGTAAAGTGTTACTGAATGAAAGTTAGCCGAGAAGCAGTAAAACGGAAAAACAGTAAATTGAATTGGGCTGCACTGTGTTTTTGACAAAGAACCGGTTCATAAGAGTCATTTACACTGGGCGCGCTGCAGCAAAAATACGTGTTTTCTTGGCATTATTTTGTGAACTGCAGTGGCAAAGGAAACAAAGCTTGCATTATTATTTTATATAATTCTGGGGTGGCAATGCTCTTTCTCACGGTGGCAACAATGAAAGGTTTATGCAGGATTATGCTGATTTCCAAGTTACTTTCATTGCATCTTGCGTGGAGAATTCAAGAATGCTTTGCGATTAGCACAAGGGAAAAACATCCCATCTATAAGAGAGACAGAAATGTTGATTCTACATGTAGGCCTACTTATGTATTCAATATCTGAATTTATATATATATTGTGTGTGTGTGTGAATTAAGTAAGATTTTAAATAAATAAAAGTGGATGGATATTGGATGGATGATAGAAAAATGGATGGATATTGGATGGATGGATGATGGAAGGATGGATAAATGTAAGGATGGATGGATGGATGTATATATACAGTATATATAATATATTTATATTAAAATATACTGTATATATGGCAGCTCTTGGAGTCGCGCTCCTGAAGTCTTGGTAAACTTTACAGGTGTGCAGAATAAGTCATAAATAGATTGGGCTGAGCTGTGGGCCTGTATGGGGTCAGTTTCTGCTTTCTCATCACTGCATTATATTTGGAAGCAGATGACCCGTGCGTTTGTGCCACCTGTGTTTACCGTCTGGCATATGGGTCGGACACCTACAAACCCAGGGGTCCTCGAATCAGCGAATACTCGTTGTTCAGAATGGAATACTAGTGTACTGCATGTATGAACTACTTATAGTTTTTTTTTAAGCATATATAACATGTGAAAGTATGCAGTAAACAACAATAAATATTTCACACTGTTGTCATGTGATCCAAAAAAGGTGATTTTTTTATGTATTTTTGAACATATTATCATTATTCCAGTCTTCAGTGTCACATGATCCTTCAGAAATCTTGTGTTGATGCTCGAGAAACATTTATGATTATTATCAATGTTAAAAAAGCTGAAACTCTGATACATTTTATTTTTCAGGATTCTTTCTATGAATAGAAAGTTCTAAAGAACAGCATTTATTTGAAATAGAATCTTTTGTAACATTATAAATGCCTTTACTGTCACTTTTGATCAATTTAATGCGTCCTTACTGAATACTTTTGAATGGTAGTGTAAGTGTGTAGTATTTAAAGACTATATTACTATACTATGTATAAAAATACGAGTGACATTAACTTTAGTGTTTCAGATCTGTCTATATCTGTGTATTTTCACCGAATGAAACGGTACAGGCGACGTCATTGGAGAAAGTGACTGATTTAAGAGCAGTGTGTGTGTGTGTGTGTGTGTGTGTGTGTCGTACCATCAGTATTTGCCCTCTGGGTCTCATTTCATGGTTTAAAAAAAGATAATGAAAAGCTCTGTGAAAATGGTCTATTAAAACTGAAGATCTCCTATTAACACACACACAGACGAGAGACAGAAACTCTCGAGCTCGACCTCGTTCTGTGTGTCTCCAGAGGATCCAGAGCGGTCAGAAGAAATAGTTTGACCCAACACACACACACACACACACACTCACACACACACACTCACACACACACACTGAAGAGAGGGATACGGTGAAGTGGTGCAGAATGAAGCCAGTAAACCACAGGTGATGTTTAACTAATAGAGATCAACACACTTCCACAGTTGATTAATCACAGTACATTAAAACAGTTGTTAAGTTTTCTGAAACTTCGTTATGTGTAAACATGCAAATCAGCCGGTATTTAATTAAATCTGCACTAATTTGCATACATTTCCAGAAAATAAATCTGAACGTTGGATAAAGCCAGGCTAAAAATTCTTGTTTCATTTTGTTGACTCATTAGAGTTAAAGGTTTTTACTGAGGGGATTCTGGATATCTCTTTTCATCACTGTATAAATCAGAAAAAACTGTTAAGAGTCATGAAAAATACATATTCATCATGTTTTTAGGAATAAAATATTCTATAAAGTTGGCTGAATGATGTATGAAGAAACCCCTCTATAAAAACCTTCAGAATATAGATGGGAATAAAACTGTAAAATTTGGTGTGTGTAAATGTTACTAAAGTGGCTGTACATTCGCTACAATATTTATTAATCTTCGTTAACGTTAGTAAATAAAAATACAACTGTTCATTGTTAGTTCATGATAACTCCATTTAATAATATTAAAGTCCTCCTGTGGTGAAAATCCAGCTTTTAATGTTGTTTATGTGTCTATGTGGTGTTTTTAATGTGCTTTAAGACAAACCATGTGAATTCATAAGTCGACTCCATTGCTGAGTATTTCCTCCTTAAAACTGCAGTGAACCAAAGACAGT